>NC_092243.1:2705000-2765000 GCF_036320965.1 Panulirus ornatus | reverse complement strand
TTAAAAGTTCGGCTACCTCTACGTTCTTTGTTTTGTATTAAAAGACTAATAACGTTTCATATCTGTATACGTAAGTGCTTTGTATCAGATCTGATAAAATGCCATGCAAGCACCAAAGCATTTTTAGCGTTTGAAATAATTTCGGATTGCTGCACAGCACACAGGTCTCTCGCTCAGCTCTGCTATTTTTCCTGCCATTCTAGTCACTAATCTTATCTATGGTGATCAAAGTCAAGTTTTTCTAGAGTGAGAAATTACATCACTCCGGGTTATCACTGATGAAAGATAATGATCATCCTTGCCGTATTTTCCCTTATCTCTCTGTAAATATCACAATACAACTGATAACTCCTGGGTTATCATTATGCCTCTAACTCCGGTAGGATGACCTGGCTTTTAACTTGACCCATTATGGGGGCCACACAAGCTAAGTACCGAGACGTCTTACTCAAGGGTCGTAGCGTTGTGGTGAAGGGTTGAAACATAAACCGTGGTCTACATAATCTAACATGACAAACTCCAAGTGTGACGAGCGAAAATAATTGAAATGTGTCTCAAACCTCAGATGAAATACCAGCTCATATTATGATATGGTAATACATGTTTACAGTATGTCAGTATGTTCCAGGCAGTAGCCTCAAAATGTACTGATACTGCAGAAATTTTTATTGGAAATGATTGGAGGTTCATTACATAGAAAACAGGAGAAAAAGTGTAGAAAATGGATTATCAGACATCGAAAATGCATTATTCTTTTTAGTACATGACCCAAATCTTGCCACACACACACACACACACACACTGCTACCAGAGAAGCACTTGACCTTATCACAGCCACGATGTTTAACCCAGGACATTCTGGAAACTACTGGGGGCGGAGGAGGTCAGTCAGCGGTCATGACCTTTGGAGTTTAATGCCCGATATCTTCCAACAAGATCAGGCAAGCCTCTCCTGACATCTCATTCACATCCCACGACTCACCCCCCTCCCCCCCTCATGAATGATCCAAGACTACGCAAAAATTATTCAATATTTATCTACAACCGACACCCCAGCCCGTGGTTAGCGTTCCTGTCTGTGAAGCATTCACGGGCCGCCGAGGGTCGAGAGCTGAGGTTCGAATCCTGGTTGTGGCAGTCGATCCACACACTCAACTCAACTGTTCATCCATCCCTTAAAAACCGGACTGTACCTGGCTGAGGCTAATGTATAATACATATATAGCGTTAATGAGATGGCCTAGATTGGGGCCTCATTTGCCCGTGCCGTCTCACTTAACGTAGAAAGAAAGAAGAAAAGATACAGCCTCAGAGACGTGAGATACAGACACAGGATGATAAAGAGAATAGCTTGAGACATAGATATGTATATAGAACCTACGAGTGCCTGAGTCAGCCCCGATACCCACCTGGCTGAAGGCGATGTAGAGAGGCTTGTTGGGCAGGATCCAGGAGACCGTCTCGTAGCAGGCAGGCACGGTGAGGGAGCCCTCATACGTCAGGTACTGGTCCGTGGAGGGCAGCAGCTCGCTCACCCTCAACCCGTACACGGCCGACGACGATCCTGGGAAACAGGGAGGGAGGGACATTCATCATAAGGACGACTCACATGACGAACTGAGATGATGCAGAACTGAGATTGAGGTAGTGTATTTTTGTGATATATTTTGTGAAGAGCTCTGAAATTACTGGACGTTGGTTTGATGCTTCCATGTGAAAATGAGTACATAGACACACACACACACACTTTAAGTATTCAAAACAAATCGATGACGTAGACAGCGAACAGTTCTTCGAAGGACGTAGGAATAAATCAACCAGAAGACATAACATAAAAAGCAAGCAACATGTTAAGAAAACCAGTATGATTGTGTTTTCTTTCCACAACGGTAAAAAAAAGTTCGCCTGTCACCTGTCTCCGGGGAGGAACCTGGGAAACTGACTGGTCAAAAGGTTGACCGCGTCAGAGGGACGAAGGTCACAGCGTAAAGCCGCCTCATCCACTCTCCCCAGCACCAGAGGCTCCACACAGACAGCTGGTCATAAATAGTCCTCTTTTCCAGAGAAATAAACACAGCTTTACATACGACATTTAGGTTTAGGTTAGGTTGTATGACAAACAAACAAAAAAATATGGTGATTAAAAAACATATCTAAAAGAATCATCTACGCAGGCAGGTTGTATGTAGGTCAGCACCACCAAGCCTATGAGGGCACAGAGAAAATGAAATTCCTTACGTAAACTAAAGAAAACGTAACCAGTGTCATACGCAGGCCGGGAGGACACACGAAGTCAAACTTGAAACTAATGCTGGCCGATTTTTTCTTGAAATAAGAGGTGAGCACATAGATTTGGTTTCGAAAGTAAATACCATAAAACTAATACGTAAAGGAACATTATATGCAGTAAGTTATACAGAAATTGGTCTTTGGGGTAATTATGAATATATATATATATATATATATATATATATATATATATATATATATATATATATATATATATATATATATATATATATATATATATATATTCAACATTCATCAGTTTCTCGCTGATGTTCTCAACTTGTCTAACAATTCTTTTATACTACTCAGACAGAGCAACAATAAACCGGCCAACATCTCTCTTGTGAGATGCTGCCACATCATCATCCTTACGAGAAAGATGTTGGAAGAAAGAACGTCCGATTTAGACACTTTATCCCACCCTTAAACGTCCCCAGAGACTCGAGACCCTCTACACCAAGGAGAGATCGCCAAGTATGAAGGTGTGGACTGGCGATCTTCTGGTGTTACCGAGCGCTCGACATCTGAACCGTCTCAGTTCGAGCGGGGACGAGAACTGGTGACGTCAGTAGAACGCCACGCTGACCTGAGGCAGCGAGCTTACATTTGCCCGACATGGGAATAGCCGCCTACTGCATTCATATGTATACATCCATGGCAGTCAAGCCGTGGTACTTACTTATACACAAGGTGATGAGACGGGGTAACACGGACATAAACCTCTCTCTCCGTAACAGACAACTAGTTATCACTAGTAGTAATCAAACACACGTTAAGAAAACACTCGAGCAGTTCTTATTTTCCTCTATAATCAACTTCACCTGACTGTATAATAATAATCTCGACAAGGATGTCGGGAGGTCATTTTCATTTGAGATGCTCAGTATCCGCAGGAACACATCATATCCATCGTAGAAAAAGACACAGTTCACATAACACACAGCCGATTGAGCCATAAACCCAGGATCACACAGATCCTTCGAGAGGTTCATTTGTATTTACCAGGAAACAAGTACTCAGGCTAATGGATTCCCGCTGCAACTCTGGCCAGATAGAGAGAGAGAGAGAGAGAGAGAGAGAGAGAGAGAGAGAGAGAGAGAGAGAGAGAGAGAGAGAGAATGTCCTTCGTATTCTATCTCGAGGGATTTTTTTTCTTGTTTTTCTCATTTTTCTTCCAGGAAGGAAGTCTTACGCTTTGACGATGATATTGTTATAGTCGTACGATATATCTACTTTGATGGCGCTTTGGATTTATGGAAGGAAGAAAGAAAATGTCGACTCCCTGTGGGCACTGTTACCTGAAGGATACATCTGACCTGAATATCATGATCGGCTTCGAGGAAGAACATTTCAATCATCGGTTTTATGGACGGGGGAGGATTCACGGAGCATCAATCCCCGGCTAAGTTCTGGCGTCAAGAGAGATTAGTGTTTGGCTGCTGGGGTCTGAGTCTGTCTGAAAGGAGGATTCGAGACGAGCTCACACACTCCGGTTCGGCACAATCAGGCCTTTCTGACCGTTTGAATCCCATCCTCCACCGGATATATATATATATATATATATATATATATATATATATATATATATATATATATATATATATATATATATATATATATTCGAATTTCACGATTTCCTCTGTTTATTTTGATCGAAAATGTTCAATGCACACTGCAATAATATGGCACATCGGGTGGCGGTGAATCGAAAAATGACTCGAATGCTTCAAGAGCTTGTTCGAGCACGGACGGTGGATGGATCACACACATATTTAGCCTGGCAGCAATTGCCTGGGGAGAGGGCATTCACCTCGTCTCCGTGAGAGGGCTGAGAGGCACTGAATCGAAGGGGTGCAGTCTGGTTCCCTCACTAAATCCCCTCCCAAGATCTTACAGCCTGTAGAGGGAGAGGGATGAGAAGTTTCAGATTAATTGACGGTAATATAAAGGACATAGGAAGGTCAGGGAGGGAGAGGTCGAGACGCAATAGTGGGCGTTGATACAGGGGGGAAGAGATATTAATATAGTCAACTCGGATGGTGGACGAGCTGGGTTGAAGCGAGGAGGTCGACATGCAGACTCGCACATACTGATCAAACATCCATTCTCAAGGTGGACGAACAAACAAAAAAAGTTACACAGCAGATGTTCATAAATACAGTGAACTTCGAAATCTCCAACTAGAAGCCAGTGGCACACAACAAAAACAATAAGAGCAACGACACAACAACACCAACAACAACTATAAAGAGAGAAGAGTTACTGTTGGCCATACAAGGTAACCAATAACAATGAATGACACACACACACACACACACACACACACACACACACACACACACACAGCCTCATTACCAACAGCCCGGGTATAATTAGACTTCACAATGTTATAAATGGAATGGACAAAAACGTATGAATCATTTTACACTCCAATAGAAGCTTCGCCAAGCCGCTCGTACGCTCTCTACACACTCTCTCTCTCTCTCTCTCTCTCTCTCTCTCTCTCTCTCTCTCTCTCTCTCTCTCTCTCTCCATTCCCCACTGACCTCTTCAACAATGGTCTGTACACTCACGAACGACGTGACTTTTACAATCCACAAATGAACTGATAGAAACGATGATGTTGACGTTGAACAGCACAGTGTCATCCTGATTATGAAGCATCGTGGAAAAAAGAATATACTTCAGTACGCGAACACAGGAGGATATAGAGGCACACACACACACACACACACACACACACACACACACACACGAGACCGAGAAGAATGTCATTTATCAATACATGATCTGTGAAGTTCTAGTCAATACATCAACGAGAAGGGCAATATTTGTGGACACTACAAGAATAGCTTCCTCGACCTTTCAAACACATTTGATCATTTATCACTTGTCCTTGATATAGAGCCAAAAATCCATACATAAATCGGTCATAAACTATTATATATTTGAGATCTGTCAAGCACCATGTACGATGTTGCATACATATATAGTGAATGTGGAATAATGCATGTTGGTTCTGATGTATGAGGAAGTTTTACATATAAACTCATATAATTCTTTGTACTGTATACTTTGATATGGTTAAGCGAGGAAAGATACGGTGTATATATGGGAAATATCAAATGGAGTTCCCTTATCTTCCTCTGCGATGAATCTCTAGCGCAAGACGGTACGACCTTTGCGCAAGACGGTACGACCCTCGAGCAAGACGGTACGACCCTCGAGCAAGACGGTACGACCCTCGAGCAAGACGGTACGACCCTCGAGCAAGAGTATGCAACCCTTGAGCATGACAATGTAACCCTGGAGGTAAACAAGGAGACCCTTGAGCAAGATGAACAAAAAACAATCAGGTATGAAGGCGTGACCTTAACCTGACCCTGATGAATTAGGTCAAAGGCCAAGCCATCATATCCGAGGGTCGTACCGTCGTGCTCAAGCGGTCATAGTGACGTCTCATGTGGCATGCTTTTCTAAGTACGATCAGTCCCTACTTAACACTCGAGTCTAAGGAAATGGTACTTATGACACTCCTGTAGTGTCTACTTTACCTCGAACATCTTAATAATCTTCCATCCTCGCTCTTACTCTCGGGTCAAGTTTAGCTCTTCCTCAGTGAGGGGTAGCTATCCTCAGTGAGGGGTAGCTATCCTCAGCTTCCGTATGTACACATCTTCCCGCGGTGTTACGCCGGGATGATTATTATTAAGCATCACTGTCCAACCAAAGTACATGAAAGTTTCTCTCTCTCTCTCTCTCTCTCTCTCTCTCTCTCTCTCTCTCTCTCTCTCTCTTTCTCGCATTTATCAGTTCTTGGTGGACAGAGCACCCGCCTGAGTGAACGATGGCACCTTATATCTCTGACATTTAGAGAGATTATCTGAACCGCTTCCTCACGGTCTAGGCTCCAGGTTCTCCCGGACTTTCCCTGGGGTCCAGGATGTTCTTTGTGGATGTTCTGTTCATAGCGTTCTCTCTATACTCACCCCTCACTCCTCTTTCCTGTCTCTTATTCTTCTTCCTTCGCATATATTTTTTTAAGCACCTCTTTTGTGGTATCATTAATATTTTCTTCGCTGATCCTTTCTTTCTTGCACGTGTCTACATGTTCCAATTATGTAAATGTTTGGCTACACTGTGTGGTGACTGAAGTGAGGTGTGAGGTGAATGAAATGAGGAAAGTGTGTTGGAGGTTCGCACAAGCCGAGAAGTGTAAGGGGAGGGATATACGAAGGAGGGAGAGGAGCAGTGGAGAGAGACGAAATGATGCGCCCGGAGCAGAGGATGGTAGACTGAGGAGGTGCACTGAGAACGAACACCAGTGTCAGAGGCATGAGGTGAGGCATGAGGTGAGGCATGAGGTGAGGCATGAGGTGAGGCATGAGATGAAGCATGACGATATAAATCTGTTCATGTGTTATCATAGATTGCCTCCTCCTCCCCCTCTTCCCTCGTCTGACATGACCAGATTTCTCGTACTCTGGTCACTGGATGTGATTAATCGATCATCATGTAATTATATGACCCGCAGTGGCCTCTCATGTCACACTGACCCATGGAAACATTTTACTGTTCCTTAACTCATCAGTGAATGAGGGGGGGGGGGGTTTGCATATCGGAAAAAAAGAGAGAAAATAAAGAAAATAATCCCGGAGCCAATATTTTGTTCTAATGGAACGACCTAACAAATCTCATTGTATATTCCAGGATTTTATTGTATTTCCCAAATGGAATGAGATATAATCTTTATCATCATTTGTGGTGGAAAATACGGTTTGTAACATTACTCTGTTTCAAAAGCTTCTTAAAGCTTTGCAGTAATGAAATGTTTGCTGAACGTAACCACCGTGAGCACGGCACAGCTTTCACTACAGTTACCTGAACGTAACGTTAATTTCCTCTGTGTAGGAAAGAAAGTCAAGGTCGTGGACAAATACAGATGCCGGTCTGCTACACAGAAAGAAAAACAAAGTCACTCCCGCTTCTCTGGTCCTTTATATATAAACCACTAAATAATTCCCTTCTCCCCTGTCGGTTATCGAATACTGATTTATGATATGAATTTCGCCGACGATTCCTATTACGGGTTTTGTAAAAATCTTTTTGTTCTTGATATTCATAAGTGTAGCGTTTGTATGTTGGTGGCAGCAGTGGGCGGGTTATGTAGGTGAGCCAGTAAATGGTGCGCTAGAAACTCATTCACCAGATTTATGTCATCCCGCGGAGGAGGATGAAAAACTCTACTTCCAGTAGTGAGGCAGATTATCATTGTTGGCGGAAGGGTGAAACGCCGTTGGGGCATCTCCAACACACACACACACACACACACACACAGAGGACGGTCGACTCACAGGCATCCCAGCTGTTCATTCGTCATTATGGGGCTGGTCGTTGAATTGCGTGCCTGACTGAGCATGTGTATATATGTTTGTATACATAAGATTATGACATGGCATAACACGAGTGTAGATCACTCTCCCCGTGATACATAGACAGTAATCATATGTTCCTATCTCCACATTTATCTCTGTCCCCTCGAATGAATAACCCATTAAGCCATATTTTCCCCTCTCGTCCTCAACCTCCTTCCTAGCTCAACCTTGGCATCGAATCTCCCTCAGACCACAGCACATCCTCTAGCACACAGCCCTGAGAATGCCTCAGAGATAAAGGTGACAAACATTCGCCACAGACAGAACCTTCGAATGGCTCCCATATTTCACGGGATTTCTATGGTCCAAGAAAAGGACAGACGGTGTTTCTCTTTTTTTCTTCTTCTGCTCGTGTGTGATGTAGAACGCCCCTCACCACACGACCACTGAGGGAGGAGAACAAGTCCACAAAGGACTTTATTCTGAATCTCCCTCGTGTTCTGGACTTTGGAAATAATCATCAATGTCTCATTAGCTTTTTAAGTGGTTACTTATGACACAGACACGTTTGCATCACCTCATTTTAGAAACTGCTCGAGACTTTGAAGATAATGTATGGAGCAAATACGAAGATATCTCGAAGGTGTTAGGATCTCATGTTAGATAACTATGGAATTTATGACCAAAATGGAAGGTAACGGACCGGACACTGTTACAACAGCCTACAGCTGACAAATCCTTGTGTACAAGACACATAGAGAATCCAGTACTACACTAGGGATCCAATGCTATACATGGGATCCAATACTGCACATTGGGATCCAATGCTATACGTGGGATCCAGTGCTACACATGGGATTCAGTACATACATGGGTTCCAGTCCTACAAATAGAATCCAATGCTATACATGGGATCCAGTGTTCGAGGTGTCCACCTTCAAGGAGTAGTCGGTGGGAATCCATTCCAATCTGGATTAAGCAAGACATTTGCGGTAGAGTCCCTCGCCCTAAAGCCATCAGGCAGTATAGGGACTCGATCCTGGGAACATGAAACCCAAGACCATTTCTTAAACCACTCTGCCACAGATGACCATTGGCCAAATGCCAAAGGTATATTAGTTATTGGGTTCATCTTCTGTGGGATGATCAACGTTGAGAGTGAGTCAGTGTCGTGAGAATGTTGGGCGAAAAAGATGTTTTCTGCGTTGAATGTTCATGATATGAACTGGCACAGTTGTGAGGGAAGACTGAATGATTGAGAGTTGGTGAAATATTTTGGGATGAAGCGAAGATATACGGCATTCTGAGAGAAGAAGTGGATTAAGATCATCTCTCTCTCTCTCTCTCTCTCTCTCTCTCTCTCTCTCTCTCTCTCTCTCTCTCTCTCTCTCTCTCTCTCACCAGCTATCATCTGATTTACTGAATCCTTTCCCTATCTATTCATCTATCGTATCTCTGTCACACTCTTTCCTCTCACACGAGAGTCAACTCGTTTGGAGTGAAGGTCGTAAATAGACATACACAAATATCTATTCATCTATATCGAGACATGTAGAGAAGCTACACGTCTCGATATGATAAATATATATTTTCCTCAGCTTCGGCTGCTGGTTATAAGGACCCACAGAAAACGGCACACACACCCCCGAGGCTGTGGCGGGAGGAAATGATAGGTGGAGGAGGAGAGGGAGATCGGTAGGTGGCTGGCTGGGTCAACCTCAACACCTCAGCCAAGCGTAGCAGATCAATCACACAAATTCAATTAACCTCACATGACTCTCGCCTGACAGACAATCCCTCACACACACACACACACACACACACACACAGACACGTGTGTAGCTGCAGGGTTGACCGGGATAAACCCGCTCCTCTGATCCCCAGTGTTATGATGCAGCGTCGATATGTAAATTGCTTCTTGTTCCATCTCACAGACGGGCGGTGGGGACTCAGACTTGAGACTCCACTACGGTGTAAAGGCAACGTGCATTTTCCCCCACTCAGCCTTTGACAAAACAAAGGTTTTGAGGCAGCGTCAGGCTATGTGTGTGTGTGTGTGTGTGTGTGTGTGTGTGTTTTCGACGGATGTGAGGTGGGTGAGAGGTCCTGGTGATGGGGAGGAGGATGGAGTGCCAACAGACAGTCAGGGGCGCTCCGGACTGAGAGGACATGAGGAGTCAAAGGTTCGGCAGAGCAACGGGGGAGGTTGGCGTAGCAAGGGGTGGTGCTTGAGGGGGAGAGGTGAGGGTAAAGCTTGAGGGGGAGAGGTGAGGGTGAAGCTTGAGGAGGGGGAGGTGAGGGTGAAGCTTGAGGGGGAGAGGTGAGGGTGAAGGTTGAGGGAGAGAGGTGAGGGTGAAGCTTGAGGGGGAGAGGTGAGGGTGAAGCTTGAGGGGGGGGAGGTGAGGGTGAAGCTTGAGGTGGAAAAGTGAAAATTAAGCTTAAGGGAGAGGGGTGAGAGGTAAGCTTGAGGGTTTTGAGCTCGACTCTCCCACTCTTAAAAACACACACTTACCACGTTTGCTATATCCTTTGATATACTCTCTCTCTCTCTCTCTCTCTCTCTCTCTCTCTCTCTCTCTCTCTCTCTCTCCTCACACCAAGACAGTACTGCTTTCCAGTATACATTCCCTCCCTTTAATCTCACTCCTCGCACTCTGCTGTCCAATACATATCTACACCACACTCTACCAGCCACATTTCCTGATCTTACCTTAGCACACTTCCCTCCAAAACTCTCTCTCACAACTACCTGAGCCTCTCCCTAACGTTGATCTCCACGCACCTCTCCCTCCAACACACTCTTTCAACACTCTCTGCCTGCTTCCTCAATAGTCACTCCTCATACCGAATTTCCTTCCTGCAACACACTTTACTGCCTGCCCCAGAAGTAATGTTCTACCTATCAGTAAAATAATAAAGGTCCATCTAGAAACATAGTTCTATCTAGAGTCTTTACTCTCTAGCACATCCACTCACACTATGTATGTCTTAGATGATTCATTCCCATACTGTCACCATCCCATAACCACTACATCCACCCCTTAGCCACTACGTTCGTAAGATCCACCACCCCTCAACCACTACATCCACAACATCGAGCACCCCTTAACCACAACATCCACCACTCCTTAACCACTACGTCCACAACATCCACCATCCCTCAGCCACTACTACGACATCCACCGCCCCTTAACAACATCCAGCATCCCTTAAGCAATATCTTCATCTCCCCTTAACTTCCACAACATCCATGGCCCTTTACCTACCTGGCTTCTCCCCACTAGCACCTCCCACCGCTCCCCTACACCCTTGAAGCCTATCTCCCCCACGCCTCTGAAGCCACCATCTCCCCCATGTTCCAGCACTTGACGCGTGGACTGCCATCAACCTCCAAAAGCTTCGACCATCGCTCAGCATTGATTCCCTGCGCCAGCCACATCACGGGGGAGTTCTCCTCTCTTTATCTTCACTTTTTCTCTTATCCCAGGGGAAGCGTAGCTCCTACACCAAGATCCGTGAGATGCATGATCAACATTCAAATATCATCTTGCCTCACAGGAGTTGGGGTAGATTTTGAGGAAGACGTTGTCCCAAATGGTACGATTAATTGGTTGATTAAAGTAATGATTATCCGTGACTAGAATGTGATGCATCGAAGGATTCTGAGGTAGAACGCGATGATGTTACAGTCTTTAAAACCACTACAGACTCTGAACTCTATCAGGTTATCTTTAACTTTCAATGTCTAGTCACAACTGCTATAAAACCACGACAGAATATGCGAGTATTTTCAACAGAGGCTTTTCAGTCCTTAGAAAACAACAGACACAGACATCAGGAACATGTTTCAATATATACAAAACCACGAAGGATTTTGAGAGAAAATAAAACTTATGCTGAATATGAGAGAATATGAGATGTATGTAAACATATGTTTGGTTATATTATGAGACTTATGTGAGTCAGAGTACATGTTTTAGAGGTTTGTGTAAGGACGTTTTTGAGGCAGAATACGTATCTAGGAACTTGTATACGTGCGTTTCTCAGTTAGAGTGTGTGTCTGAAGGTTTGTATAAAGTGATTATGAGTTAGTATGTGTCTGGGGGCTTGTATAAAAGCGTTTCTGAGTTCGAGTATGGGTTTAAGAGCTTGTATAATGGTGTTTTTGAGTCAAGAGCATCTCTGGGGGCTTGTATAAAGGTGATTATGAGTCAGAGTTTGTCTGGATGCTTTTATACAGATGTTTCTGAGGTAGTGTGTGTGTGTGTGTGTGTGTGTGTGTGTGTGTGTGTGTGTGTGTGTACTGACCTAACTAAGAGGTGGCAAAGAAGAGAATACTTCGTCCTCTTTTAGGATTATAACCTTTAAGAATACGTTCCTAAAAATTACTCTCGCTCTATTTTCACACAACTTTTTTTCTCCTCCCTGGCTGGTCGCGGCTGACATTTGCCGGTATCAAAGCGATTTTAAAAATCTATCTCCAGTGTTCACAACGATCATATGAAAGTTTGCCCAGTCTTGACCTGCAGACGAAGATTTGAGATGAAAGTCTCACTAATAGAAAAGGTTAGGATTTGTTCTTAAGTCACGTTTTTCATATATATATATATATATATATATATATATATATATATATATATATATATATATCATTTTGCGCTAATCAAACTTTTACAAATTATCTTCGTCCCATCTAAGATGAGGGATGGGGGAAGGGGGTATACAACCAGAGGAGGTAAGTGTACCTGAATCAGTTTTATCTATTTTTCTCACTTATTCCCCATGGCTGTGACTGGCACGGAGGGGGGGGGGGGTTATTCAAGAAATTAGTACTAGTGTGTACCAGCCATATATATGTGTGTGTGTGTGTGTGTGTGTGTGTGTGTGTGTGTGTGACGTGTTGACACTATCATTAATTTCTGGTAACACTCCTGGCCTGTCATAACCCATGGTCATAACCCACAATCCCTCCCATCTCCCTCGACCCTCGATCTTCCTCACCCATATCCCCATTTCCTCGCGTCGCTCCCACTCCCCCTTATCTCGGACGGACACACTTATCACCACCATAGAAAACGATATACGGGACAGACTCTATCACCCTCGCTAACAATGGCTAGGCTCCTATACCTCGTGAGATGGACTGAAACACCGGGTGTGTATGAGGACCTCACACCCTCAAATCAAAGTCTTTAAGGAGAAAAAGCTTTCTTGTTGTATGTGTTCAGGGCATAAAGTTACTCTAGACACTTCTTACCAAGCTTTACGGTTCATATAATTTCGAACCGTTTCGAGACGAATGATTCATTTTCCAGTTCTTTTTTCCATCTGAACATTTCGAAAATAGCGCCACCGAGTGAGCTGAGATTCGAGTCTTAGTGAAGCTCTTCTACCGTATCTGCGTCAAGGAGAGCGAAGTGTAGAGTAACGAATGGATGGACTTTCGTAAAGACGAAACCTCGAGAGGTATAAAAGCCGAACACTTAATTAATTACAACTTGACCAGACATATTCTCTTTGCCGGACCCACTCTCTCACTCGGCCAGACTCTCTCTCTCTCTCTCTCTCTCTCTCTCTCTCTCTCTCTCTCTCGTCAAGACCAGCCACAAACTCTCTCTCTCTCTTTCAGACCTACACTCTCACTCAGCTAGACCCGCTCTCTCTCTCTCTCTCTCTCTCTCTCTCTCTCTCTCTCTCTCTCTCTCTCTCTCTCTCTCTCTCTCAGCCAGACCAACCCTCACAAACGTTGACAGGGAAAACGTTGAGTCAGTTGTGTTATTAAGAAAATCTGTCATTGTATTTATTTCCAGGATGATTCCCACGGGCACACGCGTGTGTTCAGTTACCAAAGACCACTGGAAAAAGTGACGGTCATGATCAAGTGTACAGAAGTAAACTGAAATACTGATGAATGTGTCTTTCATCCAAACGATATACTGATACGTTATCATGAATTCTTTCCACATGTACAAGGAAAAAGTGCGGTCACTTCTGAAGTCATACATTTCCTACGTCACTCACTTCAGGTGGTAATATATATACATATATATATATATATATATATATATATATATATATATATATATATATATATATATATATATACCTGTAGCTGAAGGACTGGAAAGAACCTAATCTGGCAGGAGTTATAAGAAGGAAGAAATTTCAGCTTCCTGAACCGGCTCGGCGCTTGAATAGAAGCCGAAAAAGCTTTAGCCTTATTCTCCCAGCTTGGCGTTTGACATTCGTGCCTGTGACATGCGAATCTGTCATGGCTCCCACATGACGTTTTCGTAAAATCTTGTTGTACAATTTCGTAAATCGTTCTTTTTCCTGCCTTACGTTAAGAGGTTTAGCTAACGACGGTACGTGACGATCCATTACTGTGTTAAGACAAAACCAAGTAGTATGTGTCACTATTTACATATTTTGGACAACGTGGGGATTTTCGAATCGAGGTTCGACTCGCCCTAGATTCCCTGGAACAGCATATTACATTCCACCTCTCTGCAAGGATGGCACACACTCACTGTCCTGAATCTCCACGTCCCACGTCCTCCCCTTTAGTTTCCTTTGACCTTCTGTTCTGGACGACAGGGCTTGAGCCCACTGCTCATGTAGCGGGCTCAGGACACAGCACATGAATCTCCTGGCGGTTCGGACACAAGGAACAACACGGGAGGTGAGGCTTCGAAATAGCCGTGAGGCTTCGAAACAGTCGTCCGTTACCGTGATGCCTCACGTCCGTTACCGTGATGCCTCACGTCCGTTACCGTGATGCCTTACGTCCGCTACTGTGATGCCTCACGTCCGTTACCGTGATGCCTCACGTCCGTTACCGTGATGCCTCACGTTCGTTACCGTGATGCCTCACGTTCGTTACTGTGATGCCTCATGATTCACAATTGCTAGTTCGTAACCTACCAAACCGGAATAAGCATTCATTCCTCCTTTACATATCAAAAACGTCTTTAACAAATAATGCAGTCAGCAGTTGGAACTTTTATGTAATAAAAAAGATAAAGTAATTACAACAATATCAGTGACCTTAGTATTGAATAAGGTCACTCGCTTTTCTGACCTTACATTGCTCTACTCACTACAGACTCACTCCCTCATTATAAGTACGACAAAACCCTCGAACACAAAAGTTCTGTTTATACTAAGGATCTTAAATCCAACCAGACACGACACATCTACTTTTAGACATATTCCACTGAGGTAGAATATGTAACAAATATATACAGATATGTATCAAACACACGGAAGCGTAAGCGGTGCGACACACACACACGCTTTAAATATATTAAAACATGCTTTTCCTCACCGCCGCTATTCACAATTATATACACAGTCAACATAGTGCTTACCCATGCTATACAGGAAGGTCGACAACCTGGGACCTTGACGTTATTTTCTGATAATAGAGGAGGGGGTCCATGCATAGCCCCTCTTAACCCACCTTCCCACCCAAACGAAATACGTCAATGAGAGGACCTGGATGATGGCCCAGAGTTACGCCAGGCATAACGGGAGCAGATAACCCAGTATGATGAAGCACCATCACCTGTATATTTCGTTGGCCTCTGCCAAAGGACTCGTGATATATGTCTCAATTTTCGGATTTCCCGATTCTAATTGAGGGGTAATAATTCCGTCTTGCGTCTGTGTAAACCAATGGCGTTTTATTGAATAATCCAGACTTATTACCTGGGTTTAATGAGGCAGCGTTGCCTCGTTTAGACCCTCCCAAAAAAAAACCTTCGTCCATGGCTTGCCTGGTTCAGCAGAGGTCAGAGACAAAGCCGGGGCGAGGGAGGGGAAACAGAGGAGATTCTTCGAGGGTGAAGGTAGGGAGGGGAAAGGCAAGGGGAGAGGTAGAAGGAGGAGAGAAGAGTCATGTGGGATGAGAGAGAGAGAGAGAGAGAGAGAGAGAGAGAGAGAGAGAGAGAGAGAGAGAGAGAGAGAGAGAGAGAGAGTAGAAGAGGTAGGTAAACTGGGATGTGAGCGGTGTTGGGTGATGCCTGTGTTATTGACACGGGCGTTTATTACCACGACAAGGAGGAGTTAAGAAAGTATGTCGGCTTGAATACTGAGGGAATGTAGTTGAGGAAGCGATCTGAAGGACGATAAAGACGCTCCCTTGTCCTTACCTCAAGTGGCCTTAAATCCTTAACTCGGAGACGACACACACAAACACACACACACACACACACACACACACACACACACCGTTGGACAGCTGTGGTAACACTGTATACCATCTTTCCACTGAACTGCTATAATCAATGTAATCCTTGAATACATGTATTTCGTCATGTGTATTGGTTCCTTCTTTTAAACTCTTACCTCCATATTTGACGCTGGGAAGGCCTTCAAGCATGGTAGCCAAGGCTGGAGAGGTCCGGTCTCCCAGCTGTTAAAAGAGATAAGTAGTTTAATGTAAATATTACAGTCCAGCGTAAACATACAGTATAACCTGACTGGACGAGAGGTTGAGAAAACGTAATGCGACACGAACAGAAAATGGTAAATGAATTTTTCTGTTTTTAGTCTATTTCAATATGCAAATTAAAATTCATTTACCTACTAAAGTTTTCTTTCTATTTTCACAAGAGATGAACTTGCCTATATGCTGTTTTACAAGGAAATGGTCACATTATATTAAATTTTTGCCTAAATATTCTATGATCTTAATATCTATCTATAGGCGAGACTTTATAGACTCATATTCCATTGCATGTGTCAACACAAGACCTGCACAGATTTTTGTATAAAGTGCGATAATTTACTATTAACTATTTTCCCAATCTAGTTTGCAACACAAATTGTTTTTTCCCATCTGGACGTAATTGATCACAATGACCAAGCAACAAAAAATAACACAAAAGAATGCTAGAGAAAAAATGTACTGAAGTATAAAAGGAATTTAGAAAAGTTGTACAATTATGAATGATAAACATTACACACACCATCGGTTGGGGCGAGTTCAGACTACCATAGAGATGTGCTTCCACACAGCTCACAGATGATAATATTCATCACGACACATACGTAACAGACCTGCCAGTCATCATATATATGTCTCATCAAACACGACATTAATCTAATTACACCGATTTTCATTGCAAATCCCATACCATTCTATGATTTAACGTTTGGTATCCATGTTGTAATTAATGACGTATCTTTTTTGTCATTTGCTTTTGTTGGGTATTTAACAAGGACTTTATTTTTCTTTATCTCTTTCCTTCCGCTCAGATGTAATTCAGAGGTAGTCATGCATGATGAAGGTCCTATCAATATGTGTTGATATATTAACCTAAATCTTATTTTTTTTCCCTCTGTTTAGTAGCTTCTTCGCTTCGTTATAATTGATCACCTAACCATCAGTACTTAAGTACTGTTTGCATAGTCATTTCCATTTCGTTATATATCCATTCCTTTTCTCTTACGCTGTAGGAACTTTCTAATATGTCTACGTTGTCGGAAGCATTGATTCCATGATTTCTTTTTTAGTTCACCAACATTAATCCACTTTTATTTCTCCTTTTTGGGCAAAATCTTCTCATCTCTTTTTCTTAAATTGGATTTCCATTTCTCATTTCCTATTCTCTTTCAATCCAATCCTTTTTGATGTCTAACTCTCTTATCTCCCTCACATTGATTCTCTGAATTTTGGCTTTTGCATCCTGTTCTCCAGCAAACTTCTTTCTCTTTCTCAAGTAGACACTGTACCTCTGACGTTGGATGCCCCAACACTGATACCGATTCTGCCAAACCTAATACTAATGATTCAATCCTTTAACTTGAAGCTCTATGGGAATATACACGTAGTGAGAGTCTATATATAATCTTAGGATTATCTTGAACATCTGAGAAGAGTATTCAAGTTTGTTTTTACGACTAGGTGGTTTTAATAACTCGACGTTGACAGCTTTTTATGACCCCTGGCAGATGAAGCAAAGCCATGACATAACCAAGTGACCAGCCTCCTCACCTGCACCAGCACGGCGATGGCCGCCACACCGTACACCTGGCTCGCCGCTTGGCTGAAGTTGCGATACAGCTGAGCGTTGTATCCATAGATCTGAAGCTGTAATACAGGAGGACAGATACATTAGTGTATATCTTAGTTATAGCTGTCTATCTACCTATCAATCTATCTATTTATATATGCAGCGACGCAGTTGACTAACTTCTTTCCCCTAATGCCAACAGTCCCCCTCGTCCAACTGCAGGTAGGTAGTTCATGCCCAGTTGCTCGCCTCGTTTGCCCAGGCGCCTCAGTGTAAATTCCTCTCACGTCCCAGCCAAGGTGGAGGTCTGTTTGGACGTGGCCGAGGGGCTAATTCACCTGACATACGCCTCGGAGACAGACTGAGCAAGAAAACTTCAAAGTCTGAGAAAAACACTTACTCCTGCGAAGTTTTATACGAGCGACTGAGAAGTTGTTCCTGGGTCTTGTGTCTGCGACCAGCAATAAAATGGAAACTTTTTCTTTGTCGTCCAAGTTCCGAGCAACGGTGACACAACACAAGACCCATATACGAACAGCCAGACTGACGGAGGAACAATGAAGGAGAATAGGAGCCTACATGACACTTGAAAGACTTCGTGTAGTGGATCGCCTGAAGAGAGGCAATACCCGCTTTACGTACAATGAAAACAAGGAATCATTTTCATAAGCTAGACGAGTTAGCGCCATTAAAATGCCATAATTATCGCTTAGGAGGAGCAGTCTGGTGAGGTGAAATGACGATCATAACGGGAACAATCAAAGGTGGGAATCAAGGTCAGGGTCTTTGAGGTGTACAGAAGACGTTGAAATGATAGCAACGGCTCAAACTATACTCCTCCTCCTCCTCCTCCGTGAGTCTGACGCCCCAGGCTGGCTACCCTACCTACCTCTGCCGGGAAGGCGTAGTTCGCGATGGTGTGTTCCGAGCCTTGCAGGTCCCGCTCACCGAAGTGGAGGCGCAGGTGGCTGACGGAGTAGGTGTAGGAGAGCGGCCCACCCGATAGGTTGACTGGAGGACCTGACGAAGGCTTCACTCGCCACTCCAGACTGTGACCTGTGTTGACCAGCATCCCCTGCACCTGTGAGGGGGAGGGGGAGGGGGATGGATGCTTTGTAGTGATGACCTGAGACCTGAGTGGTGACCTGGATCCTGTAAGTGTTTAGTAGTGTCTACCTGAAGGCGAAAAGTAATAGAGGGTTGGGTGATGATGATGGTTTCTTGACCTGTATGGGTAGAATGTAGTGTCACCAGGTACCTGACGAGGTAGTCTCGGACCTGTAAGACCTGTAGACCTGTAATGTTGACCAGAAACTTCCTCTCTGTAATAATGAGTGAAGATAAAGATTTAGGGAACCAAATGTAACACTTTTGAAATTATCAACAGATACAATTTCAAAATATCTTTACCAGTAATTTAACCGACACATTTCAGTATATTCAGATTAGTATGAGCGTCCATCAACATTACCAACTGAACGAGTAATATAATTAAGGTAATTATGAGCCTCTAATTAAAATATATCATTCATAGTTTGGCAGCTAATACATTATTTTTCACGTATACAAAATTCATTTCAGGAAAGAAGACACTAACTCAACCCCTGTATATGGTGATCATGTAGATAATCTAAAGAAAAATGAACAACGATTATCGTAAATCGCCACATACATAAGATAAAAGATAAAGTCGAAATTACAAAAACACACATAAAATGATATAAACAAAAGCTCTCAACTCTGGCCAAGACAATCGAGGAAAATATCATGAAAAGCAGTTCAGAAATTGTACGTCCACAGGAAGGGAAGAATGAAAAGGACTTTCGAAAGTGTGTTTAAGATTTTACAAAAAGATGGAAATGATACAAGGACACATGATATGCCAGGCGTCCTCTGAAACACAAACACACACAGACAGACAGATACACACACATATAAATTCGATCATGCTAAGTAAACCTCTCTATACTCCAGCAAGAACATGCAAGCACGTTTCTTTATCATACAACACTTAAGGAAAAATCTTCACATTAGCTTATAGATTAGACAAGCAGAGGAAGGAAAGATCAAATAAACCATTCACTCATGAGTTCACGAAGCATCAGGAGAGAGAGAGAGAGAGAGAGAGAGAGAGAGAGAGAGAGAGAGAGAGAGAGAGAGAGAGAGAGAGGAAATGTATATAGGTTACAGAACAGATATGCTATTATCTATACTAGATCAAAATTCTGCAAATGACACGTAAATATCTTGACACTAAACCATATGTTTAAAACAACTGGAAATTGTCCATCTAGATGTGATAAAACATCTTTAAAAACAGACTAGTTCCCACATACCCCATTGTTACTTATGCTACTTTGTTCCTGTATGACAAGAGGAACTCACTCCTGTATTAGCACTTCGCTGTCTAGGGAGCTACTGGTCAACATGGAAGTGTACTACCGAGGTTGTGTGGGTACAGTCGTGAGTGTGGTCACGCACTGCTCGAAAAGGTGGTTCGGTAATTAGGTATTTGGTTTGTCTTCGTCGCCTAAAGTGTTCGGATGGCCGTCCGGAGGGGTCGCTTCGTCTCGCCAAGACACAGAACGTGACAGCTATTTCATTTATACTCGTAAACAGTAGACGACTATAATTCTACAGCAATAACATCCTTGAACTTAAGAAAATGATAAGATTGAATCGTTTGTTCTGTTTCTGAAACTACTCTGACGGTGATGTGAGGATGAGATTCACATAAGAAGGTAGTCAGTCGCTTACAGAGTGAATAACAGCCTTTTCCCCCAGTGATGGGAACTGGTGATGGGATTACATAAGTCTAAGAATATGTGCAAGATTTCTTGACGAACAAGAGTAAATGTCTTGAGACAGTTGATGATATCCTTGATGGCTATAATAATATGCATGGCGGCTCACCTATATATACACTGATAATACTCGAGGGAATTTCTTCTGATGATAGAAAGAACATTATCTAACACTGAAAATAATTTTTTTTCAGATATTGGCACACCTTCTGCGTGACGCGCAAGTCCAACAGCGAGCGAGGAAGCCAGCGAACGCGCCCAACCATAAGCTTCGGAGTAACATATTGGTGCCGATGGTCTCTCTAGGTCTCTCTGTCTCGCATCTCCTCCGTCTTTCCACTCGGAGAGATGGAGAGAATCACGTGAATAAAACATGAGAGGAAGGGAGGAAGGAATGGAGAGAGGGAGGGAGGTGGAGAAGGGAGGGAGGGAGGGAATGTGTCTTTATGCCATGTCTTCACGTCGGGTCTTCACATCTCAAGTTTCTGATCTCCATCTCCTAACTTCCGGACCATCTCGTAGTTAAGAATTATTTAGCAGTGGACTGCCCCACTGTTTGGTATTCATGGGCAGCCGCAGACCAACGTAAAACACACACACACACACACACACACACACACACACACACACACACACACACACGTTCACACATATGTATATTCCGTCCGGCACAGCGACTTTCATGCATCTTAAAATGTCGATGTGGACAAAGTCAATCTGTAGGCGAACGCACAAGGGAATAGATTCTTTCGTATTCAAATGGCGCAGTGTATCCGAATCGTCGGTCAGCAGCTTGGTCTTGGTTTAGTTCAACTTGTAAATTCGGGACGGCTTCCTTGGTGTTGTCTTGAAGTAACATCTCACTAAAGGTCGTTCAAGTTAGAAAGATTTAGATTAAATGTTTCGCTTTTTATGTACACTCGATAGATTTCATGACCGGTCTATCGAGAGCTCTTAAGGTGTCGTTTACAGATCACTGGATGAAATGAATGATAATATCTCCGAAGAAATGATATATATAAAAAAGAGCCATGTGAGAATTTATGTATTGTGTTCGGTGGGGGAAGTTAGAGCGCGCACTGAGTTTACGTGAGGGGTTAAGTTTTCGTAAGGGTCGAGTTTGTGTGAGAGGAAAAGTTTACGTGAGAGGAGTGTATACTCGGGCGGGAAAGAATGGAAGTGTACATCACTGGGTATTTACAGACAGGGGTGGAGATGCTTTCTACTAATGTGGTTTACTTTAGAGGGATACTCATGTGTATGTGAGTTTACACGAGGGACGGATGCGTTCGTATGTGGGTAGAGGAGTTTACTTATCATCTCGCGTCCTCTAGCTACACCACTCCCTCCCTCACACACCACACACACACACACACCTTACCTTCTGTACATCACGACAGACGAAACACAACAGACGCATCCCAGCTGTAGATGTCTCAAATACATCACAAGTATGATAACCACAACATCCGCTCAGTATTTTGTTATCAGAATACCCGACACTCATTGTTACGTATGACGTGGACACACACACACACACGCACACACATCACACACATACACACACACACACACACACACACACACACACACACACACACACGAAGCCACATGTGTTGAGAGTAAATTGAAAAAGAAACAATCTATGCAGTACTCTACCTCCACACTGTGGATCACAGAACCAATACCTGGAACATGAAGACCCTCCCATGATTGTAAAGGTCAGAACACAAGACCCATTTTCTTTTCATGCCCTAAGCTGAAGGTAAATGCCTACGGTCATAGAGATAGGTAAAGGTCATCTGATCACCCAGAAGGTCAAGGGTCATTTAAAGTTAACATGAAAGTACACCATGAGGTGGGATACAGGTCATAAAACCTTGGGTTAGAGGTCAGGAGGTCAGGGGGGGTCAGACCCAGGAACCCGTTTTATGTGGTCCCTGTGGATTTGAGCCTGCACTCCACGCCGTAGCATGGTAAGGCCGACTACTGTGTGACGAGAATGTCCTCGACGAGGCAGTATGTCCTCCCTCTCACTGACGATGATAAACCATCGTCCAGGATGACCTCTTGACCACAGTGTTACCACCTGCTGATGACGCTCGTTAACCTCACCCTGCAAGGGTCACCAGGCGATGTGACACAGTCCTGTGGTGTATATCACAGGCAGAGGGTCTGAGGCAGGTCATGTGGTAACACTGACCGAAGGATGTGTCATGAGGCGGTTGTACCATCCATCACTGCACGTGTGTGTGTGTGTGTGTGTGTGTGTGTGTGTGTGTGTGTGTGTGTGTATGTCGGGGGATCAGTTGTTTTCAGAAGTTAAAATCTGACTTCTGACCTTTGTTTTCTGGCTCGTCAGAGGTCACTGAGGGTCATCATGAACGTGTCCTGTACCCGGTCAGTGTCAGGTGATACAAACATAAGACAAAATCAAGAATAAACAAGAACGGACATCTTGGATGGCATCCTGGTCAAAGAGGACTTCGGAACTCACCACTTCCACACCTCTCGATCAAAAATGTAAAAGCTCTATTGATTCGCAAGAGGACCCAGTGGTATGTTGCTGTCTGTAGTTCTAAATTCCTATATATATTTTTTTTTTTACGTCGAATGATCTGGTCACGACCAAAGGTCAGAGTGAATGCGAAGGTTTACACGAAACATAAGGTAGTGCTAAAGAGATTCAGTAGTGAGGTTGAGAAGACGGAGGAGAATCGAAGAGTCTTTAAGGAAGAAGAAAAAGATCGCATCTACCTAGAAGGAATAGGAGAAACATATAATGATATAATAACTGTACACTGAGAGGCGATTCACTAGTGTCAGTGAGGTCGAATCTATACCACATACGTCAGAGAAAAAAGATCAATAAACGTAAAATGTTTTTTTTTTCATGACGTACCTGAGTCTTGTCTAGTGTTATTGGTGTGAGGTTGGGATCATGTAGCAGCGTACGAGGATCCAGGTTGATGGGCGACTGTCTCCTGCCCTCAGAACACATGGCCCACGCAGGGTTGATGACACCCCAGAATTCCGGTCCTGAGTTAGGTAGAGGAAGGAAGACCAGCTGGTCACATCTTGTGGTAGATGAATGGAACGATTTAGGTGGCAAGTAGGGATGACATTACACAGATGGATAATGTCTTCTTCGTAAAGGCTGATATAGATTATATTACTGTGATTTGGTTGGATGCTAACCAACCTCTTAGTCTTGTCTGGTTTAGTATCATTACTTTAGTAATTAAATACATGTTATATGAGTCACATCTGGTTAGGAAGTAATGTCTTAGGAAAAGAATTAAGTTTATATCAGGTGTATATTTGGATGATATGAGATTATATACATATATCAAAGGCAATATGGATATTAATTAGGTAGATATAAGAATATTACTTATGATAATGTGGGAGTTTCTATATTGCTGGAAGAGAATATTGTTAATAGCATTATTCAAGTTCCTTCAATCAAGGATTTAGCATTGTCTATATGGAAAATTACTTTACCGTTCTATATGTAAGAAAATCTGTAACAAAAGAGCTTATCTACTCAGCATGACAGGCAGAAATGTCTTCCTCTTTACTGTGATAACTTCAACAAGGTTAGAGAACCTCATTTGATAAATCTAAAATCAAAAAACAAATGTTCCTTCACGAATTTCAAAAGATCACAGGGAACGCGTCTGCGCCGACCAGATGACGAGAAACCCAGCAACACAGAGCAGGAACACAGCGCAGCAACACCTGGCCAACACACGAGACACCACACAAAGCCAGCCAGGTGCAACACTATGCATCAGTTGGATTGAGGCATCAACCACACACCTCTCTGTGTCAGGATTGATGGATTGATGAACTTCATTACATATACACATATTCTGTTTTTTAACTCAAACTTTTTCTCTATTCTCCCTCTTCCCGTCTTCTTTCAATCACGAGAGGTTCCGTCGGGGACAGGGGTAACCGTCGTACAGTAAATGTAAAATAAATCGTAACATATATCAATCAAAACATCTTCTGCCCATATTGCTAGCGCCACATTTTAATCACTATGCTGCTGCCAACACCACCACTATACCAGAACACCATTTCCATCACTGTACCACCACAGGACCATATGAACACCACACACACACACACACACACACACACACACACACACACACACACACACCATTATAACCTCACTACTCATATACTACCACACAACCAACCCTTCAACACATCACCAGTACCTCGTCCACACTAGACAAGTACCATACCACAACCACCACAATACCACGCCACGAATCCCACTCTCCTCAAACCATCGTAAGGGAAAAAAAGTGGGACAATGAGGAAATGAGGGGAACCACTCACGGCCGGGTGCCATTATTGGCAATTCAGTAATAATGAGGATTAATCAGTCGTAAACTACCAGGCTTCAGTTTATTAATACGAGACATTTATCTCGCCCAGGATGGATGATTATCAGCGATTCCTTCACTCCAGACCCAATCCTGGGGAAAATGTGTCTCTGGCTTTCGAATGAAACACGTTTCCAATGCTGCTTCAGTCAATACTGGTGAAGTGTTACATGCGTACATACATACATGCATACATACATACATACATACATACATACATACATGCATACATCCATCCATCCATACATACATATTGGCAAAGATATTAACTGTTTTTCATTTACTTATGCATCTGTATCCCTTTACTTTATTCTCAGGAACGTCACGACACAGACGTACAAGGTCTTGCTTTTTCCCAGGAAGGCCTGACCTGGGTTATACTATTTATACACGGCTGTTGTTGTCTACAACCCACTCTACGCTTTTATGGAGCGCTTCTCTTTTTCCTTTCCACCTTCAGCCACTACCCCTGGGTTGTGGGAGGTCGTGTGTTGGTGAAGGGGTCACACGCTAGGCCAGCAGTACCTGATGTGTGTGTGTGTGTACACGAGAGGCTTCCGTGTGTGTGTGTGTGTGTGTGTGTGTGTGTGTGTGTGTGTGTGTATAAAGATGGAAAAGAAAATGGAAAGTAGACAATATCGCAGTAGAGAGAACAGGGAGAAGAAAGAGGAGTTAGAGGGTGATTTGTTGGGCGTCCTGTCCCTCTGGCGCGTCACCAGGCTACACGCCCCCACCACAGGCCAGGGACGGTGGCCGCCACATTGCAGAGGGAGAACGGAGGAGGAGGTGAGGTGACACGCCAGGGACAGGTCCCGGGAGGAGGGGAGGATATGGTTTAAGTTGGCAGCCCCAGGGGTGTGGATGGAGAGGGAGTGAATGGGTGGTGGTGACAGGTGTGTAGGAGGGAGGGAGTGAAAGGATGCTGTTTCTGGGGAGAGGTTGGGGGTGTGGGGGTGGCGACAGGTGTGTAGTAGGGAGGGATTGATGGGGTGGGGTGCTGTTCTTGAGGAGAGGCTGGGGAGGTAATAGGGGAGTGATGAGAGGGGATGGAGAGCAGGAGCAGCAGCTAGGACGTGCCTCAGCTCTCGTCTCCCCAGGTCAAGAGGCTCAACACGCTCCCCTTCATGTAAATAACAACATGTACTCCCCTAACCCCCAGAAACATTCACCTTCAGGAACTTCTTCCATTTTTCTACTTCTCAGAAGAATCATTTTCTGTTACATTTCTAAAGATTTTCTCCAAGATTTTATTCTGCCATACAACTTTTTCCTATATGTCCTTACTGTCTCTCTTTCTCTCGTCTGTCTCTCTCTCTGTCTCCTCTGTCTGTCTGCCTGCTCCTGTTTCTGTCTGTCTCTTTGTCTGTCTGTCTGACTGTCTGTCCCTCTTTTCTTTTCCTTCATGATGGACTAACGTACTCATATTGTTCGGTCAATAATGTTATGAAAATGTCACATGCTAACGCCAGATGTGACATGTGATATCGGCAGATGTTGGTATCGGAGCGGCGGTCGATATCATCCGGAAGCTGCCAGTCGACCTGGAGACCTGGTACGTATGGTAACCGTAACTGTGTGACGCTGCTGACGGTAACGAGAGAGAGAGAGAGAGAGAGAGAGAGAGAGAGAGAGAGAGAGAGAGAGAGAGAGAGAGAGAGAGAGAGAGAGAGAGAGGAACAACATGAACTTAACGATCTCCTCCCTCCCCCCCTCCCCACCTAATCTCCCGTCTGATTGGCTAACTGGTTTATCTAACTGGCTACGTGAGTCGTTGGCTTGTGTTTGACTGTTTGGCCGACTGTCTGTTGTTTGTTTTTGGCTGTTGGCTGGCTGTATGCCTGGTAATATGGGTCGTCTGGTCGGCTGGTAGAAGGGACTGTAGTTTTGAGTGCCAATCTACATGTCGTGTGGCACACACACACACACACACATATATATATATATATATATATATATATATATATATATATATATATATATATATATATATATATATATATTCCCATTTTACCTCTCATTTCCGATGTTCCTAAATACAGAGCTGAGTTAAATGTTAATGAAACGCCGAAAAAACAAAAGCCCATTAAGATATTACAATGAAATATGTGAAGTGTAAGGCAACGTAAATATACTCTATCTTTGAGCAAATGCTCTCGTGTTTTCACGTCATTCCTTCTCTTTCTCTGTTTTTCTCTCAATGGCGTTTGGGCAAATATTTTTTCTTCAGACGGGTTTGGGAGCGAGAGGGATGTGTTTACCTATTTGTATTTACCTATTTGTACAGAATGGAGAGAGAGAGAGAGAGAGAGAGAGAGAGAGAGAGAGAGAGAGAGAGAGAGAGAGAGAGAGAGAGAGAGAGAGAGAGAGAGAGCTCTACACTCGTGGGGCGCCCCATATCGTGTTTGTCTTTGTAATCACCCTATTGGTACCGTACGGGGAGGGAGTTCCACACCCGTCGGGGGGCGCCCCCCCCTCTCCATCTTTTGGACGGGTTCAACTATGACGACAACATTTTGAGCTCACGTATGGTGTCTGCACCGGCCACCTCCTCTCTGGGTCTGTTGCGTTCATCCACCACACTCCTGCTGTCAAAGTACGTCATTACAGCTGTTTTACTGATAGGTTTGTTGCTTGATTTCATGTTGTTTCCTATGGCTGTTCTAAACTTTACCAAGGACCTCCCTCTTTCTACAAACACTGCCCCTGCTACTGAATGTAGCGTAGTTTCAAAACTGTAGTGTCCCTGGAAAAGGGGTCCTGGAGAGATTGTTAATAAATAGATATATCCACCAATATAATAAATCATGAAGAGGATTGTGTTCATCGAAATCCAAACCAATTCACTTATCGAGGAAATCATATATGTGAGCGAGAATCCATAAAGAGACTGGGTGATCAATGAATGATTATGAGGATTAATTTTTGTACTCATGTTTTCTGTACGTAATACAAATGATTATTACTATTTGAAAGGTTGATCACATATGCATGAGTTTGAAATAAAAAGAAATTGTTGAAAGTTATAAACTAATGTAAACACACGACCGGAAGTCCTATGACCTCTCTAATCATTCTAAATTTTTTCAATATCCAAATAGAATATTTTCTGAAGACTTAATTAATTTCATGATGACAAGCTAATGATATAATGTTCCAATAATCTTTACCTTTGCGTTTACCTTTCTTAATCATAAAATCTTCTGAAATTCTTTGTAATAAAAGAAAGTAACAGAGTGTTGAGGTCAAAGGTCACTACTATTATTAATCTAGTTCGAGCCAGTAATATCACAGGGAGACTAATTAATCTGATTTAAAAAATCATATAATACACGCAATTTACTTGCTTCATAACGCGTGTGTGTGTGTGTGTGTGACGTGACCAGGTCATTATACAGCAGTATATTAACGTTAATTAATGAGAGTAATAACGCTGTCGCTGTAACGAAATGACAGATAGTACACTGGTACAGTAATGATAAACAGTACACTGTTACGGTAATGATAGACAGTGCACTGTCACAGTGATAACAAACAGTACACTGTTACAGTAATAACAGACAGTACACTGTTACAGTAATAACAGACAGTACACTGTTACAGTAATAACAGACAGTACACTGTTACAGTAATGATAGACAGTACACTGTTACAGTAATGATAGACAGTACACTGGTACAGTAATGAGACGGACAGACTGAGGAGCCTGCTGTCCAAAGCTCCACTGGCGAAGCTTGGTTATAACGAACGAATTTTTATCACGAAATTACAGCTGAATTTATTGGAAAGTTCAGAGGAAGACGATGAGGATGATCGCTGTAACGAGAGTACAGTGCAGTGATGTGGAGATGAACGACATCACTGTAGCGATCACCTGACTGATGACCTCTCTCTCTCTCTCTCTCTCTCTCTCTCTCTCTCTCTCTCATCGCTTATATAATTAGCTGACACGTCAAACACGCTGACACACACGAGCATGGACACACATATACACATTCATATATATATATATATATATATATATATATATATATATATATATATATATATATATATATATATATATATATATATGTATTCACTTTGAACATTTTATACATGACTGAACAGTAGTAGCCCAGTGTCATCATAGCGTCATCAATATTTGATGTGGTCATCTTTAATGTTAGGAAATGACAGGTAATTACCGCGGGCGTTTTGCATGACAGAGCTCTGCAAACAGCTGTCTGCTTCCCACACGGGCAGGAAAAGACCAAACCAGGAATTGTTTACACATGATAACAACAGGAGGTCACGTGAGCAAACTATGATTCGTGATTTTCCTTCAACCTTGGTTGACTGACCCGTCTGATGTGTAACTGGACGATTGCTACCGAACTGATTATTATCATTTCTGGAAGAAACGATCATAGGAATTATACCAATTTGGAGAATAATCAGGTTTAATTTTCGATCAGTAATGGTCAATGATTATGATGATACGTATGACTGTAAAATGTGAGGGTGAAGCAAAGCATATCCTGTGGTTTGGTACACATGGTCAAATTTTACGATAATTCTATGACAGGAAAATTATCACCAAAGACAGAAAAATATTCCGGAGAAAAAATATGTACACATTATCATTTTATTCAGTTACGTATGAAATTACTTTTAATGTAGTCGAGGTGAAGAAATTTTGAATCTCGTTTACGAAGTGAATATTAAAGATGATGAAGGAAAGGCTTAGGTGGGAATGACCTTTATGGTGTGTGTGTGTGTGTGTGTGTGTGTGTGTGTGTGTGTGTGTGTGTGTGTGTGATTCAATTGCAGTTCTTAAATATGATACTATGAACCACCTCACGATACAGTAATACTCTATCATACTATATAAGACCCGTCAGCTTCATTAAGAAATAGTAAATATCATTAAGATCTCTCTTCATCTGAGATATGTCTCTAAACAGTTCATAGAAATTACTGCGTCTTTATAGATATGACAGAATCATCAAAACCCTGAAATAATAAAGAGGTTATTGTTATCATTCCATAGGAATGTTTCTACTTCATTTGTAATGACATTAATTTTTGAAAATCCTTCTTGATTGTCTCTGATATATCATTGTATGGTAGCCTTGTGGTACGTTCCAGACTATTTTGTTTTCAGATTTCATTACTTCCTTTCTTTCTTCTTTATTGTGACATCTTTATTTCAGTCTCATTATCCTTTAATTTCTTCATCTTCTTGCCAGCCATACGTACATCATCCCTCGTCTTCCATTCAGTCTGTCTAGCCTCTGAGACTCTGCTACTGTTACCCTCTCCTGGTAATCCATGACTGCCACTCTCCTCGTAACCCGGGCTGGGTGTGTGCGGGGCTCCCTGCCCGTAACCCGGGCTGGGTGTGTGCGGGGCTCCCTGCGTCATCAGCGGCCACCACAGGCACCGCATCTCATCCACACTCTTGCGTGTCATAGCCTCCGCTGAGACCCCGGCTCGCTACTGCCTCCCTCTTCAGCCAACACTAAGGGCAAGGGAAAGACTCAGAGCGCGCGACACACGAAGCCGAGATGCGTTAAGTCTAGACTATGTGTTTTCCCCAACGAGTTCGTGAGGAGTAGACGAAGAAATGATGGATAGTTGAAGTTAGAATTGGTCAGCGTTACTCCAAGCCACAAGCTCCCAGTACCTGCCTGAGGTAGAGGTCTGGGGAGGCCTGCTACTTACACAGGTCGTCCGTCGTCCCCGCCTTCGTCTCTCGCTCCGTGATGAGAGCATAGCAACCATAAAAGTCTCGAGAGAGCTTCCCGGCGCAGAGGCGAGGCCCTGACGCTGCACAGCAAACTCCTTCTTTCGGTCGGTTCGGAAGCTAACCAACCTTAGAGCCAAAGACCGACCAGACAAACCAAACGTCCGGTCAACCAGCCAGCGAGCTAGAGAGCCAACCAGCCAGTCTTCCAGCCAGCCAGCCAGCCAGGTGGATGGTCGACCATCCCTCACGTCGTGAGGGTTGACAAGCAACACTTGGCCACATCTGCCGCTCAGGACGAAGGTGTTTGTTGCTGTCTGCGGAGCTGCTGCTGCTGCTGTTGTTACTACTGTTGTTGTTGTTGCTGTTCTTGCTGTTGCTGTTTTAGCTGCAAGGTTATCGGTGAGTACAGCAGGATAATCCCAATGCCGGATGCTACACACGACAACTTTCTTAACCACTCCTGAAGCAGTGTAGGTCAAGAGGATTCCTGATGTGTTACCGGACTCCGCCTGCCTCTGGTTGCATAGCGAGTTAAAAATCACCTTATATATGAGGTCGTGTATGCACATAATCTGTTGCTAAACAAGCAACAGTACCACTACTACTACAGGACTTTGCCCATCAGACAAAAGTAAACAAAACATTTAAATTTTTTTTCCCTTTGATCTGCTTTTTCCCAGGAACGCAACCCATCGCTTAAAGCAGGGAATGGGGTGGGGTTGGGGGGGGGGGTCTGCATTAGGCACGGGGCTTGTGAATTAGGAAGGGGAACGCGTACATTGCTTCCAACACGTTAAGTCACGAAAGTGTGCGTGTGTCTGCATACCACACACAAGCATGTATGTGTACTTACGAGTCAAATCACTTACATACACACAAGCACTGATACACATCTGCTAAAAGGCAAGCAAACATATACATATATACACACACAGAATACAGAAGATAACTATATACGTACAAACACACACACACACACACACACACACACACACGAAAGAAGATAACCATATACGTACACACACACACACATACAGAGAGAGAGAGAGAGAGAGAGAGAGAGAGAGAGAGAGAGAGAGAGAGAGAGAGAGAGAGAGAGAGAGAGAGAGAGAGAGAGAGAGAGAGAAACCATTAGATAGATAAAGAAGTCATGTAAATGGGCGACAACAATAGAGTCAGGAGAGGGGGGGGGCAAAAGATGGTCTTGGCGTGACGAAGCTGCACGACCTCTGATGAGCGAGTGGGCGGCTTCCTAGAAAACTACAAGGGATGAATGGGTGATTCAGATGTCCCGGGAGGGAGTGCCAGCAGGCCTTTGATAATGTCCTCCACACAAGACTGATGACAAGACTGGACCTCCTAAGGCCGGGGGATTACAGAAGGTCTTGCCAAATGGGTCGACAGCAACAGCCGATCTTGCAGGGAGCAGAGAACACACGCCAGCGGGGGTTGGCGAGCGAGGGTGGAAAGATGGGTTTCCCCTCAGGGCCTAGTGTTGGCACCATTACTGTTTCTGGTCCTTCTAGACGACTTGCCAAAACGAGGCGGAATCACACGTAGATGTATTTGCTGGTGTTGTCAATTGAAAATGATAGTCACATCACCATTCTCCTGCACCATGGGAGAATGTCGTAGAATGTATATACATTCTACGACACCAGCACCAAACTTGCATTCGGAACCTGACCACAGCATTTAAATACACGACCTGTTCCCATGACTCGAAAATCTAAAGGAAATCTATGCAAGGGAAATGACGTTCCCTTGCCCGTCCGTTGTCCTGTGTGAGGTGAAGGACAACGAGGGTTAGAAAGATGGATGTTATCGGAAAAGCTTTTATGTGACAATATTCTTTTTCCCGCCCTTTTTGCTATTTATAAACAACTATATCTCGTTTTTTGTTCTTTTCTAGGATGCTGTGTTCTGCCATAAGGTTTAATACGTGTTTGTTGTAGTTTATGATATTCGTAGGTTTGATTAGACATCTCTTTATAATGATGTATCATATAAACCTATCATCTCATATACGCATATAAACTGATCCCCTCCAACTCCCTCTCCCCCCAAAAAATACACGCATGATTTACAGATAAAGAAACATTGTTACAAATACACTAGTAATCACACAGCCACACACAAACATCCACTGTACATATATTGACATGTACATACGCACTCATACATGCACAAATACACAAATAAACTCAAACAAATACATAGAAAAAAGGCACGTGTGCATACACATCGACACACATTCATATATTCCAACCTAATCCTTAACATACTTAACAAATCATGGGACAGATGTGAGAGGCACAGCAGACTATATTCTACGTAAAACGGAGTCAAAATACGTCCTGATTTTTCGGTGCCAATCCATTCTTAAATCCATATATGGGGGAGAGGTCTGGGGTGTTAAGCTCCTGGTTGGGGGAGATATCTGGGGTGTTGAGCTCCTAGTGGGGGAGAAGTCTGGGGTGTGTGGAGGGGAGACAGTGGTGCTTGGGTGTGACTGGTAGTGGGGTGTAACCTTGTGTGATGTGGCATATCTAGTTGAGCGAAACACAGAGGGAACAGGAACGGAACATTACAAACGGAATGATACCATGTCTTATGCTCCTCGCTCATGACAGAATCATAGTTAGACAACGTACGAACTCGAGTAGGAGAGAAAATACATGATACAGAGGGAGGGAGGAATGATGTGAGGGGTCCAGACGGGAGTCTGGAGGCAGATGGTCAGAGTCGAGGTTGGGAAATGCGAATATACTGCCTGGGGAAGGATGATGACGAGGAGCGAATAGGAACAGAAGGGGAGGACTCGAGGTTGTGTGTTGTGTGAGGAGGAACAGGTCACTATCGAGGTCTGGGAGGGAGCCATGGCTGGGGGGTGGCGTGGGGAGGAAACTCATCAGTATCAAGGCATTACACTGACTTACTGATCACCTTCAAGTGGCGAGTGTCGCATCTTGCTAATGGTTAACGCCATCGAGGCTTGAGTGTTTACTTATACGTGATCAGGAGACACTCGCACATCACACCTGATTCTTACCGACGCAAAATAACAAAAAACCAAGAGGATCCAATTGTTTATGACTGTCATGCAAATGCCTTTAGGAATGAATGCAAGCGCTATAAGATATATTACTGATTCTATATATTCTTGTCTGAAGATTGGACACGGTTAATGGGGAAAAGATCATATATATATATATATATATATATATATATATATATATATATATATATATATATATATATATATATATATATATATTACACGAAACGGGTTTTAATTGGAATGATTATGATTCAAGAAGTAAGAAACATTTCCATCTCTCTGTCAGAACTACATAAGGACGTTTATTCCCTGTTTCTCTTAGGTCTATACATTCATAATTTTTGCCCCGTGTTGACGGCTGGATCTCACGAACGCAATTAAGTCATTGAAAGGCAGTGTAATGAAAACTCTAAGAATATTTTTTTCCCTTCCTTTGGGGATTAATTAAGGATCTGCTGGAGTAAATATATTCAGATATTAGATTATTCACACATAAGGTGTACCATGGCCAGTTTGACGAATATTATCATTAGTCAAGGTTCTGTGAGATGTTGTAGGTATGTGAATATCTGGGTGAAATATTCAGAGGCAGTTGATATTCAAGTATACTTCATACAACCATACTGCAGCCTCATCTCTCACACTGCCTCAGGATATATACACTCGGCGTATATGTATACATACATACGAACTATCATGTACACACACACACACACACGCGTAAACTAAAACACTACACTTATGACAATTAAATACGTTCTCTCTCTCTCTCTCTCTCTCTCTCTCTCTCTCTCTCTCTCTCTCTCTCTCTCTCTCAGACACAGACACACAGACACACACACACACACACAAACAAACAAACACAACCACGAAGAAGACAAACAAACATTAGCAAGTATCCATCAGTCTAGTTCAGCTGATGATGTACTTCGCTAATGTCTCCTAATGCTCACTGGAAATTGAATAGCGAAGCCAAATTAAGCACTTACTGATGGCGTGTTAACCACTAACTCTAATTGGAAACGAACTAGATAATCAGAGAGTTAGTGTGGCCGCCACGGGAGGTGTTGGCTACGTGATTCATCGATTAATATAACAAAAGCAAGTGTAGTGTCCAACTCTAATACGGTTGGAGATCTAAAATTCATCCTTAAACCCTAGAAGGAGGTTCTGTGGTATGAAAAAGCATTGTAGACACGACTGAAGACTATACCAGCATGATGAAATGGCTTATCACGTGGGATCTGGTAAGGAGTGAGTAGATTAATCCTTCTCAATCATGTAAGACAGCTAAAGACGATATCTTAGCTGCTCTTGAGGTGTGGTGTACCGCTTTGTTTGTAACACTGACTTGTATTAAGGGTGGTGTGGCATAAAGGAAAGTTTGTAACACTGACTTGTATCAAAAGTGAACAGCGAATATGATATGTGCTGCTTCTTATGTATGTATGTATGTATGTATGTATGTATGTACATATGTATGTGATCTGTGTTGCTTCTTACGTATGTATGTATGTATATATGTGTGTATGTATATATGTATGTATGTATGTACATATGTATGTGATCTGTGTTGCTTCTTATGTATGTATGTATGTATGTATGTATGTATGTATGTGTGCAAATATATTTGAATGTATATGTGTATATGATTACCATTTGTGTGTTACAGCGGGAGAGTTATACACTCCCGTGTTGCCCCGTCTCTTAACTTTGCAATGTCTCATGTCCTCACCCGACCTCCATTCGGGTAGTCATTTGTTTACCAAATGGCGTCCTAGATACGTCTCTTTCTTGTATATCAACTGACTGTTGTATTTCTTGTATCGCCTCTGATGATTTGATCATTACACGAAAGTGCACTTGGGAAATTATCGTGTTTCATTTCCCCGTGGATTAGAGGGAATTTACTTGATCACGCGCTCAATGGTGATTTTTTCCATATATATATATATATATATATATGTTTCTTTCTTTCTTCTTTCAAACTATTCGCCACTTCCCGCACCAGCGAGGTAGCGCCAAGAACAGAGGACTGGGCCCCTGAGGGAACACCCCCACCTGGCCCAACTCCCTGCTCCTTCCTTTGAAAAAAAAAAAAAAAAAAAAAAAAAAAAAACGAGAGGGGAGGATTTCCAGCCCCCCGCTCCCTCCCCTTTTAGTCGCCTTCTACGACACGCAGGGAATACGTGGGAAGTATTCTTAATCCCCTATCCCCAGGGATATATATATATATATATATATATATATATATATATATATATATATATATATCATCGTGTGAAGACTGGTTTAGGTGGGTTGTGAAGTACTGGAGAGTGTGTGGTAATGAAGAAGTGGCGCACCTGGGGCCCAGGAGAGAGAGAGAGAGAGAGAGAGAGAGAGAGAGAGAGAGAGAGAGAGAGAGAGAGAGAGAGAGAGAGAGAGCAGTCAGAGCGAGCAAGGAGGGTCTTGATCACACCCGTCTGGGTCGTGCTGCTCTGCTAGAGGAGGAAGAGGAGGAGGAGGAGGGAAGGAAGGAAAGGCGAAGGTGGGAAGATGGCAGGAGGAGAGAGGAAAAGAGAGAAGAGGAGGAGAGCTGACGATAGAGCAGGAAGGTAAAAAGTTGTCGGCAGAGAGAGAGAGAGAGAGAGAGAGAGAGAGAGAGAGAGAGAGAGTCATAAATGAGTTATCTTTAACCGTTAGAGAGAGATTCAAGAGGCCGAGTTGGCAACACTGGGAGCCACTGAATACATCAGGGTGAAAAATCTTTCTCAAAGTCTTAATTAGGCAGAACATGAACTACTGCCTTAACTATCCCTGGAATACATAACTACTCTTTCGGTACTTAATGAGCGAGCAAATTATGACTGGTTCTTGTTTAAGTGGTTTGCTTAAAGTGGTGACTGGTTCTTAAGTGGTGTGTTTACAATATTAATTGGTCCTTCAGTGGTGTTAATTGATTCTTTTAGACGTTGTAGACTGAATTAATTTGTTTCTCGTGTTGTTTCTTGACTTTATGTGATAATCTACAGATTATCTTATACCCCACAGGTTATCTCCTATCCCACATATCATCTCATTACCCCAAAATTACCTCATAGCCCACAGGTTATCTCATAACCCACAGATTATCTCATAACCCACAAATGATCTCACTACCCACACATTATATAATCTATCCCGCTTATAAAACATACAGAGCACCTTAGTTTCTTCCGGAGTCTAAATGTTAAGTAATTTCACCCGGTAAGAAAGACTTCCAGTTACATAAACATTAGCTCTCCTCCCTCTACTACCTGAATCATTGCATCACACGTCACAGAAAGTCCTCTAAATTAACAACAACAACAACACCTGCAACAAAAGGTCTGCAAACAACAACAACACCTGCTACAAAAGGTCTACAAACTACTACAACACCTGCTACAAAAGTAGATCACTTCAAATTACTTCCCTCCTTGTCACACGTAAGTGTATAGATTACTACCCTTTAACCACAATCAGAGTAAGTGAGTCTCTGTCACCGAATAAAACGAGTAGATTGCTCCAACTTTGAAATGACTTCCTCTAATATATCTTTAGAGAAGTGAGAGCGAAGATGAATGTTTTGGATCTGATGTCTGTGGGGTGTGGAGAAGCCAGTACGAGACGAGACAAGAAGAGAGGAGTGCTGTGGGACGGGAGTGTTTAGAAAAGGATAGGGAAATAACGAGCCTCATAAGGGTTGGAAGAGATCAGAAAGGGAGGGAGGCAAGGGAGGATGAGAACGGAACAGATACGAACAGGGAGAAATTTAAAATCGTCTGGTGTGGGAATCATCAGAACATGAAAGACCTGGGTGGCGAATCTGTCCACACAGACGGGTAATGTGAGTACAACAGAAACAGACAGGAACGGACGAGTCTCTCTCTCTCTCTCTCTCTCTCTCTCTCTCTCTCTCTCTCTCTCTCTCTCTCTCTCTCTCTCTCTCTCCACGACTCGTTATTCTTAACTCTAGAGTTTTCTCAGGTGAGCGCCAGGGGGGTAGCACATGCCTTGCCAAATCATCGTGCGATGTAAGATGTAAACAAACACCTCCCTCTCTTTCTCTCATTCGTGGACATACCATCAGTTCTCTGTCTCAGCCTTGTATACCCGGTCACGCACAACCCAACCAACAGTAGCTACACGAAGCCTAGACATGTCCGCTAACGTTAGGGTGAGTTACCTTACGTTTCAACAAGCATAACCAAATGAAAAAAGAAAAATAGGCCGCTTTTGTTTCGTTTACCAACAGGTAAACATGGAAACTCTACAAAAGTATTACTGTGAACGAAGTGGAAATATTCAAACATGTAACCCAATTTTAAAACCAGGAAGCCTTCTTTGTGAGACATAACAGTATTAGTGAGCCTCTGTGATCTGCTGGGCGTAAAAAAAAAGAATATGATGGAGTTAAAGTTCACCTGGGAGAAAAAAAAAATCAACAGAAGGAGGGTGGGGGAAGGGAGAGGGGAGAAGGGAAAGAGGAGGAGGATGAGAGAGAGAGAGAGAGAGAGAGAGAGAGAGAGAGAGAGAGAGAGAGAGAGAGAGAGAGAGAGAGAGAGAGAGAGAGAGAGAGAGAGACCATAGAAGAGAATCAGTTCCAACATTCACCTTAATGATGCCAAAATTTATGTCCACAGAGGACGTGTATGGGACTGTCACGTCACGGTGTCTCAATATCTCGACTTTATGGTCTGGTGTGGCTGACTCACCCATGATGTCATGGACCTCACACACGGAACACCGTCATAGGGACACTGGTACCAACAACACTAGAATATATAACGAAACAGAAACAGATGTTTTGTTTTGAATGATTCCAGAGGATGTAAGGCGCCAGTGTCTGGCCACAACCCTCCGACACGACCAATAACAAATGGAGGTCCCTATGTTCCAGGCCACCAAATCCCTCTCCTCTGGTTCCAGCACGTCTGGAAAAAGTAGAGAAGGTCCAGAAAACATCCGTCCTGGAACGGGAAAAGATAGTTCAGCTTTATGGTCAACACCTGAAATATTGAAGAGTAACAGATAAAGGACGAGAAACACCCGTCGTGTATCCGAGACTGTTCCAGTTTTGTTGTCTTCTTTGTTCCAGCGGTCAGGTCGAGCTCACGTATGATGTGTTTCGTTCCACCGTTCCTCCGTGGCAGGAGAGGGAGGAAGATGGTTTAGAAAGACCGAGCAGTAACGTCCCCAGACTTACTCAACTATTTTTTCATCTAACTCGATTGATCAAAACGAACAAATACAGAGGAAAATAATCTTTCCAAAAAACACTTTATATGTCTAATAAAGGCGATTACGTTGTAATGTAATTTATATATTCTATATAAATCATCATATGCTAGTGGACAGGTTTATGTAACAAAAACCACAGAAACATGAGTCTCTTTCTCTTTCCATTTTCTCTAGCTTTCTCTTCAGTCATCCCATCTCTCCTCCTCATCACTATCTTTACTTAATCTTAAAAGAAATAATCCCCTTCTCTTCCACCGAACCTCGATTCATCAGTGTGAGGTATGGGAACTGAGGACTCTTCTGTGGGTCTGTCGTGTGGAGGAGTACTGGTAAAGGTGGTAGATGTGTGGATAGCGACGTATGGCCTACCTAGTGCTCTTCGCTCGACCAACACCAGGAAATAAAGAGCATTTCAGCTTCCCAATATAACTGGGGAAACACCTCCCAGTAATATAGACCATTACGGTGTACATCCGGTGAAAAAGAGAAAAAAGAAATAGTTTTAAATGGAAGCTCTGTGGCTCCCTCTTCTGGTGTCAAAGACGTTTATCATATTTCTGTCTTCCCTTCCTTTTCTTGCTTCATCTGCCTCATCTTCGCTTCACTCATCCTTTCTTCCTCATTTGCCTCACTCATTCCTTCGATTATCACTTCATTTCTTTCACGCTCTCTCTCTCTCTCTCTCTCTCTCTCTCTCTCTCTCTCTCTCTCTCTCTCTCTCTCTCCATCTATACACATCATCACTGCATAAATTCCTTTCAAGACAATTACCCTCATTACAAGTGACACTTTTACTGGGGAAACATTTCCATTATTATCATGAGTTATCATTTCCAATTCCCCCACAATAGACTAAGGAGGCCAAGCCTTCCCAGCACATAAATTCCACAAGTTAATATAAGGAATAAATGGCCTTCCGTTCTATAAGCAATAAATGGCCATTCGTTCTATAAGCAATAAATGGCCTGTCGTTCTGTAGCTATTTCTTAAAATTTTGCCTGTAATTTGGAATCAAAATTGAGGCCATATATTGGGTAATACTTTCCGATACCGAGGGAAGTTCTCTTCCAGCAATACCATATTGAATGTGGCAGACTTAAGACGTGTCGTCTGGTGTGATCATATAAGATGAATTTAGATAAATCTTGGGATCTGGAGTGCCCCTGGAAGGTCTAAGCGTGTCACAAGGTCTGGAATGCTGATCAAAATGCCTTTAACATTTTCATGTCATAATAATTTTCCATTCTATTCTAAATATTTGTCATTACAGAGTTGGTCATACCTTCACCCTCTCACACCTTTCCCCACACCTCACGATCTGCTTCCCTCCAGAGACTCAGGTTTGTGTCAGGTTGGGGTTCATCCGCCACGACTGGCCAGCCAGGTCATAACAGGTCGATTAGGTAGGATCCCTCCACATGCTTGAGTGACACGTTACGTCATAACAGCTCAATTGGGCAGAAAGACCTTGCAGCTACATTGTCATTTTTCCTGTGGTTTTTAGTCTGTCAGTCTACCTATCTATCTATCTATCTATCTATCTATCTATCTATATATTCCTGTATATTGTCCTGCGGTAAATAACCCAGTCACAGACCATCAGGCATTCTGTTGTCTGTCTTTCCCATAATAAATCATATCCCCATGTATTTCAAAACATCTTAAACCAATCTATATAATTATTCTGATACTTCCCACAGCTGAGCAGCAGCAGCAGCAGCAGCAGCAGCAGCAGCAGCAGGACAGTATGTGACCGACCACCTACCGTCCCCAACCAGCTGTTACCCTCAGGGTCGACAATGGTTGGCATATATTTAGAATACGTTACACAGCTGATTGCTTCGACCCAACCAGCCAAACAGCCTCCTGTGATGTCCAACTCAGCCTGCTTAACGAGCTGGAGGAAGAGATGCTTCCATATTTACTTCTTTAATGAAGTATGATGAAGGAAACTGTTTGTGTCTGCTTCTCTCTTCCTCATCCTTGGATTCACCGAAGGATAAGCTCGGTGATCAGATTAAATTAAGCTCAGTAACGTACAGCAGACTCTGATACAAGCCATGATGGCTACGATTGTTTCCCTAACCTGCGTCAGTTTATTGAATAAACTTAAGTAACAGAATATTTTGGGTCGAGAGAAAGTAGCGAAGATAAGCATAAAGAGGAAAATATAGAGGAAGGATTGAAGAATTTGTAACAAACAGAAACTTGGGAGTTAGTGGCAAACGAAACTATATCTAACGAAGATGCTTTCTTAGTCGTGTTACATAGAACACATATCAGACATAGACAAAGAACAGAATATAATATAGTCAGATATTTTTCATATGATATCAGAGGAAAATGTTCGGGTCTGGCGAAGGCAGAGAGAAAATGGATAAAGATTCAGATGTGGCCAGAAGAAATCTCGATGGAATTCAGCAATGAAACAATTGATCAAACGGAACGATGTTCGTCATGGAACAATGAACAGTGGCATCATGAAAAAGTTCAGTTGACAAAAAATATTAAAGTATAGAAAATGCGAAAAATTTTGAGTTATTTTAAAAGAAATGCTGTAATTTGAAGTCCGTATTGAATACAAAAGTGTATCATCTTTTTTATCTAACTTTGGCTGATAATATGTATGATAGTGATTATTGTTTCTGCGAGATACAGAATGATATTGAAGAAAGTGTTCAGTGTATGTGTAATCAGTGACACTGAACACTGCTGCGTTGTATGGTCACCAACGAAGTGAGTTGATATCTGTAAGATAGAGAAACTTCCTGACACACTTTACGAGAAGACATGGATATGGATATGGAACATGATCTACTATGATAGATTGAGAGTTCATGATCCAAACAGTCTCGAGAAGATATAGATATACATGGTAATCTCGGCAGTGAGGAGAAATAACTGAAAATCAGTCTAGGAAGAACCACTTCACAAACTGGAAGAAACAGGAGGACAAAATCAAGAATTCTACGGGTTACATTACAGAGACGCCAATGAAACAGACTTTTATAAGAGAGATGTAGAGACTATTTAAGGTAGTAAAGATTGAAACATTTGAAAGGAGAATTAATATATGGTTAAATTTAAAACAGCGCGGGATCAATTTATGATGGGCGTCTATGCAATCTTTGGTGGCAACAGAAAACAAGAGTATTAGGAAACTTTCGGCATATGTGGTGAGCTCAACGCGCTAGTCTAGTCTTATGGTATATAATCTCGTCGCAGGTACTCGTAAATACTCCTCTCTCTCTCTCTCTCTCTCTCTCTCTCTCTCTCTCTCTCTCTCTCTCTCTCTCTCTCTCTCACACACACACACACACACACACACGCAAACAACCATTCCCCTCGTAAAACCCCCACTAGTATTTTGCCAATTCTAACCCTTCCCTTGTCGAGCGGGTCCACTGAAGTAAAAGATGGTCGACATCTGGAATGGAAACGATGAAGAGAGGAAGGATTGGCCATCTGGCATGCCAGGTTCTTTACGGAGGACAGTCTGGCCATCCAGATACCGGCCGGCATCACTCAGTCCTGATGGTCTACAGGAGAGAGAGAGGGAGAGAGAGAGAGAGAGAGAGAGAGAGAGAGAGAGAGAGAGAGAGAGAGAGAGAGAGAGAGAGAGAGAGAGAGGGAGGTCGCCAGTCGTTACAGCCTGTATTCAGATGGGCCAGTTGATCGCTCGGTCAAGCCACTGGAAGCTGATTGGTCATTTACCAGTCATTCAAAGGGATCCATCGCTTGAATCCACGTGCAGGAAAAGAATAAGAAAGAAAAGAAGAAAATCGAACAAAACAAGATGGGAGCCACAATTGCCCCCTCCCTCAATTTCGTTTTGTTTAGAAAAAAAAATGACGTTTTGTGAGGTTGTCTGACAGAGACACTGCCCAGCCTTTGTTAAACAACAATAACAACAACAACACTCCGTGCAGGAGCAGGGAAATGGACTCCTATAGAGAGGGAAGTACCTGACAAGGCTACTTATTTCCTTCCATTGACAATGCTGCAGTCTAGCCAAATTTTTCAAAAGAAAAAAATAAGAGGTTCTCCTACTTCTCGACAGATAACTTCACCAAACTCTGTGTTCGTAGTGAATGACATCACTACACACTCTTATCCCTACCTGTATACACCTCGTACATTTCAATCCTCCAGATCCACATAATGCGTACGACACCAGTCACGTTCCCCCACACTGATACAACATAAATTACCTGACCGTCTTCATCAATGTGTCAGATCAGACATGACAAGACCCCTTGGTTACACACTCCTCCCCTCACCCTGGGTCATCTAACTCGTTATCGTATGTTGTCACCCGGACGAGCGGTCCTTAATGGCTTCTTTGTCTCTGTCTAGTGTTAGGAAGTCTGGACTTCATTAACCGTAGTTACTAACTTAATAACTAGAAGTTCTGCATGACTCCCTGCTCGTAGATCATGGTTAATGGCGTATATACATCTTGATTAACAGTTCTCAGCTAATGCACTTTAGACAATGGCAGTCGGGGAGGTGAATTCCCTAACAGTTATAATTTCCAGTGAGGTTATTGCCTATATCAACTTTGTATTAACTCCTGTGTTATAACTTCCGTAGCCTGATGTCTGCCGTGCGCACAGCAACAGTCATCCCTTGCATGTCTTCATTAAGCTTCGATTATACGATCAGGATAATCTATATAATGATTACTAACATTATGACACTCCTTATCACTAATGCTTCTATTCAGAGAATAGAAATCCCTCCCCACTAAATCTGATTCTTGCAGTAGCCATAAATAGATTATTTTGGATATGTATATTGTTTATAAATCTTTGCTGTTGTTGTCAAATCGAGAGTGTAAGAATGCGAACCGATCTATACATGGTTCAGAGTTTTCCCTGAGGCATGATAGGGAGGTGAACGGATCAGCCAACACAATCTAGCGAGAGTGGCTCTTCCTCTGTGTACAGGGAGGTGTGACAGGTCAGGCTGTTGCGACCTGGTGAGGTCATGTGGCACTCACCACTCATGGAGTAATGGAATGTTGTTTCGATGAATGAATTTTTCTTTTTCTGCAGTCATTCTATCAGTAAGCAATCTATTCTTTCTGCTTTTATTACCATGAGTACTGGACTCATGAGGATGAGGGGAGTATTGACCGACTCACTGTGAGTGAAGAATGAGATATTATCTTATTTGTCGACCATATCCTGTGGAGCTCAATTCAGGCCATTTTTAAAGATCATATTGATCCTGTATCCTTGAAAAATGGATTGAAATACAGTCGAAAGCTTGGAGCTTCTGTGTTATCAATTTACATATGTACATACTTCCAGTCCTACCCTTCCTGAGAAGGTACCTTCGTCCTAACTTTTAATCAGACGTTATCTTAGCTAATCTAACTTGCTAATAATTGAATCATCCATAAAGCCCTGTCCTCCTGCAATGTACTCTAGTTCTGGGCACGTAGTTGTGCGTTCAGGTGACTGTTTTGCTGTAACTCGATGATATTTCCGGTTCCTCTCATGACTCTTGCAGTGGTAGCTGACTGTCGTAATCCGTGCTTATCCGCGTCTAATTATCGCGACCGTGAGAGTTCATCGACCCCGAACGGTCTTTGAATTCTAGAGAGAGACTATGTGTTTCGATTCACAGCTTTGATCTCGCTGGGCTACAGACGTTACCTGTACATTTTTACCTAAAGCAACACACAGCCAGAGTCAACAGGACGAAAGCCTTTCACCAGAAATTAAACTGGTGGTTCGTTGATTTTTGTAGACTTAGTAGAATGGAGCTCCCGCGCTGCCTCGCTTTAATATGCATAAGATTCGGATCTTACAATAAACGAATCTAAAGAGTCGGGATAATGTAATCAGGTGAGTCATATGGAGTATTCAACTTCTCTTTTCTTATAATTACAGTACCAGACCATTGCGCTACCTCGACCATAATCACAAAAGTTTACTTGTAACTCGAGCCGAAGGAGCATCTGGGAGGAGTTCGTGGAGGGCATCTGGAGGATCGTAAGCACCGGCTGACCATGGTATCATGTGTTCTGTGGCTGTTGCCCTTCAGAGCCTCCTGTATAGCGGAGGAAGTCCGCTTCATGACTGTTCCCTCGTGACTGTCCGCTTTTCAACATCACTTCAAATTTGCTTTGTCGCCTCTAACGAAGATATTATTACCAGCGAGAACATACGCTTTCTTTCGCTCCTTCTGCATATTCCACACCAGCAGATATTACCCTGAAGCCACGGGCAAGAAGCCCTTGGACGGCAATAGGCAGATAGATAGACAGACTGACAGACAGAGATATACCATGACAGAACTTCGCAGAGTCACACAAAACGAGAGAATTAGTCTCAGAGGAGAAAAAGAAGACACACAAAAAGGCAAACACAGAACGTTCTGGCCAACTCGGGTGGATAAATGCATTGTTGCTGCAGCGACTGCGATCAATTCAGAGGAAAAGAAAACCCTCGGTATAGTTTTATCGGAGGCAAGAACAAAATGTCTGAATGTTGGAACTTTAATAGAGAAAGTTCCAGGGCAGGACAGGCTCCGCTTCTGCCCGAAAATCAGAGAATGTTGACACATCTATAAACTCTTCTGTCCCCCAGACTTTTTAGCAGCAGTAGGTGAGCATGGGGTCAACAGCCATAGTCAGCAGAAAGTCGCTCTTTCCTTGTATTCGTATATTTTTTTTCTCTTCTAGGCAGAATATAATCTATAATTACTTTTCTCGCTTGTGCAACGTGTTTCATTCGTTATATTTGTACTCAATATTGTGAGTTAATTTTGAATCATACCAATAGCTTACAGTTAACTTTATATGACGATCTTAAGTGTTACAGAATATGTGAATTCAAAGATCTCGTATCATTTGGTTTCTGCACATGGCATTCCATGGTATGATGTCACATTATGTTATGAAATATCACATTATATCACACAATTTTATCCCTGGGGATAGGGGAGAAAGAATACTTCCCACGTATTCCCTGCGTGTCGTAGAAGGCGACTGAAATGGGAGGGAGCTGGGTGCTGGAAATCTCCCCTCTCGTTTTCAACTTTCCAAAAGAAGGAACAGAGAAGGGGTCAAGTGAGGATATTCCCTCTAAGGCTCAGTCCTCTGTTTTTAACACTTTCGCTAACGAGGGAAATGGCAAATATGTATGAAAGGATCACACAGTTTTATGGAGAATGATAAAATGAGAATGATAAAACTACAGTCCATTATTCTGTTTGGTACGAATAAAAGAGTGACGGAAAATCAACTGAGATGACTACCTCCCCGATCTGGGAAATGAAGTCACTTTAACTTACTTGCGTTGCCGTCTTCTCTCAGAAACTGCTAGCGCTTTTAACTTAAACATACCAGTAGCTTTAACTAAGAGCTACCAGTACCTTTAACTTAAAGCTACCAGTACCTTTAACTTAAAGCTACCAGTACCTTTAACTTAGAGCTACCAGTACCTTTAACTTAGAGCTACCAGTACCTTTAACTTAAAGCTACCAGTACCTTTAACTTAGAGCTACCAGTACCTTTAACTTAAGCTACCAGTACCTTTAACTTAGAGCTACCAATATCTTTAACCTAGAGCTATCAGTATCTTCAAAAGCTATCATTACATTTAACGTTAAGTTACTAATCCGTTGAACTTACCTGAGATGCCGTCATACGTCCACCACATATTCCAGTTCCAGCCCAGACCCACGCCCAGGCCCACATCTGGAAGTGACAGACACAAACATCGGTTACAGGATGACACTGGAGGCAACGACATATGTTCTTATAAATGATCATACATGTGTGTGTGTGTGTGTGTGTGTGTGTGTGTGTGTGTGTGTGTGTGTGTGTGTGTGTGTGTGTGCTATGATTCTTCTTCATCCATGAAGGAAAGAAAAAAAAGGATACCACATCATTCGGGACGTGATTCAGTCTTGGAAAGATGTACACAGAACGAGGAGATAACAATATAACATTAAGCAACTCTCAACTCAGTTATCTCATTGCAGAACGATACAAGAACCTGTATACTTTCCACTCCAGAGACTATGAAAACGCAGTGAAACGACTGCCGTGCAAATATTGACTCCTTCCCTCCCTCCCTCCCTCCCTCTATTATAGAAAAGATGCATCACGTTGAAGAAGAGTAAACACACCTATTCTATAAACTCGTTCATGTACGGACGGATGTCTCATGCAGGTAAGAGACGAGTGCTGGGACGCGGATCAACATGACGTGTTGATCCTGAGAGCATAGCTTCGTGTGGCTGGACTACACCATCATCGGATAATACCCATGTAAGCTCTGCTTGCTCGCTACAAGCGTAGAGTGAGTCCCGGACGAGGCAGGACGACGATGAAACTGACTCAAGAGGCAGTAGATCAACATTAGCTCGAGCCAGCAAGTAATGGCTGTGTACCTTTCAACATGAATTTTTTTTTTTTTAGTAGATGTGTTCATTCTATTGTTCATGGAAGAACGGGGAATATAAAGGATTCTGCCTGAGTTTGTGTACACACGTGTGTGTGTGTGTGTGTGTGTGTGTGTGTGTGTAATCTGTTGGGTTCGTCTATGTTTCGTCCTTTAGTTTGATTGCGAATTTCAGTTTTATGTGGATTTGTGTTTTTTGTATATACGTAACATCCTTAACAATTCAGTATCTTTTTTTATGTTGGAGGCTTCAGTTACGGAATAAAGTCTACATTAAGGAAGGCACCTCATTGTTATATTCACAGGTTAGCGAAAGGAAAAAAACAAAAACAAAAAAGCAGAGACAAGGGAAAGTACTCGCGAATATTGGAGGAAGTGGAACAATCGTCTTTTCAAATGTGCCAAATTTCCCAGGTCATAGTTACTGGGAAAGACATGAGAGGGTAGTGAGTTCCAAAGCTCTGAGGTGCAGGGAAAGATACAGTTATCAACACGGCCCACCCTCGAGTTGCCAATGGCCAAATAGTAATCATGTGACGCAGCAGCTAGCCGAGTATCGCATGGCCTAGCTAGTGATAGGGGCACACAAGCAGCCAGCTCTCGAGAGCGAAAACTAAAGTAATGCCTGTAGAAGAGGGAAAGAGAACCAACATTATGGAGTAGCGCAAGCGGGTCACATTTTAGAGTTAGCCTGGGAAAGTTCATAAGCCGGACCGTTATTCACGGGTTTAGTTTATCATTTCTTTATCTAACTGTGGCCTGGCTCGTGTGTCTGTACTGTACTGATAGAGGAGAGGAAAGGACCTTGTCCTTCTCCTAACCATTTGAACCTTCCTGCCTCGATGTCTCACTCTCTCAAGAAGCTTCGACCACACTTGCCCATCACTTAACATAATCGTGTAGTTAAGAACCATCTTAACGCAGTATCCCTTTTAACCCATCTTTTTTCCTCCGATTTCTTTTCCGTCACAACTTTGACGACCACTTCATATTTTCTTTCCTAACTCGTCGCAGGGGCTTCCCTTCCCCCAGGCAACTCCCAGCGTTTGGTTCGACTGTTTGCTTCAGCCATAACCCGAACCTCCGAGCCAGTTCGCTCCCGCTGATTGCTTAACTTTCTGCGCCCCGTCCTGGTGGAGGGTGGTGGTGACGGCTCCCTGTCCACCCCAGGCGTTAAGAGAGAACAACGTAGTTTGTTGAAGCCATAACATGTAGAGGTTGGCGACAGGTGGGAAGTTCTATTGACGGATTTCGGTTGCATAGCCGAGTTCACTAGACCTGTGAACAGTCTACGTATGGAGGTTCTTCAAAAGGTATACACTTATTTATAGTGTGTGTGTGTGAGTAATCAGGACCTTCTTGTTCTTCTTTTTCTTCTTCTTCTTCTTCTTCTTCCTGGGAACTTTATGAAGAGTACAAGAGGCATATTGTAAGCAGGAAATTTTTTTGTCTTTTCCTGAGTTACGATGTGCATTATTGCATTTCTGGAGTGACATGTATATGGATAAGTCTAGTCACTGAATGTTTTGGTTTTTCTTTATTGGATTTACATCTTCCATGTGTTCATGATTCATCTCTCATTTACATCTAATCTCACAGTAACACACATAAGTGTGATCATATCATAAAGTTCATGCAGTACCCTATGATGTAACCTAGTTGCATCTATACCACAACGACGAATGACTTTTTCAGGTATGTCAAGAGATAAGTAACAAATGAACTAATAACATAAGTCCCTTACGTAACGTCTTAGACATCAGGTCTTTGTGAAGATCACAGTTATAAAAATGTTTCCATTCCTTGCTCACTTTTCTCTGAGCTTTGCTGTAACATTTTATGTTACGAGTCATAAACAACACTTAATCCTTTTCGTTTATCTACTGCCATGTTTCGAAAAAGAGGCAAATATTTCAGACATCATTGTGAATTAACACTGCCATCATTCAAACATGAACAGGTTTCCACTTACTTTACAGTCATAATTCAATGCAATGTAAGGCTGGTACTTTAAACACTCTCCTGACCCGCGTCTCAGCCTTCACACCCTCCTGCCATCAATCACTGTGACTAATGAGGAAAAGAGGCGCCTCTTGCTTCACCAGTTTCGACGTCAGGGGGTGTTGAGTAATGGCTGGAAGTCCGCACGTCTCACATTACTAATGACTTACCCGGTCAGCGGGGGTGCTCTTACCTACAGAGGGCAATGATACAATTCATAAAAGACCTCAGACGTGGAAAGACCTTTACGGAAGACGAAATTAAAGAACACTTCTTCGTCAGGGATGAGGATAAGTAATGTACTAAAACCAACGAATGGAAACAGTGTCAGGAAGGATAGGGTAGTACAGGGTATAGCATGCAACGGATGTCTAGCCATATACCATGGGGAAACAAGGCGAGGTATGGCTAAAAGGATCAATTAACATAAAGCTGATATACGTCATCATAGAATATCGAATGCCTTTTTCCCTAAATAGACTAGTATTGACACCTAGCAAGGTGGCAAGAGGCTAAAATGATAGATAAAGGACTGAACAAGTGAGTAAAGCCTTGGAAGCTGCCCACATGTGCGACAGAGAAGTGACCAATGATCGTGCAGGATTTCAACCTTGTGCTGGACCAGCGACAAAAATGGTGGTCATGGAGTGTAGGGGAACGCAGTTAGAGAGTAGGGAAGGAGGCCTAAGACGAAGTGTTAGGGGAATAAAGCTCAGAAGTTCTCGCCTGTGTCTACGCATCATCCTAGTACACAGACACACACACACACACACACACACACACACACACACACACAATACGCATATTTATATGTAATAAAGTATGATTATGTATTCTCGTAGCGCTGAAGACAGTAAAAAAAAAGATAATTCTGTTTGAACAGTCTACTTTATCTGCATCATTTACATTCCCGTCAAGATTCTTGTACATAATACATCATACACCACGGCAAGAAGCCACCACTGTATGATGTAATGACAGGGACTAACGACAGTCGTGTATTCATTGTATTCTTGTATCACGAACACAGGGAGGTCAAGGAGAAGCAAGATTCACCTCTATCCACAGTACGGAAGCTAAGATCACCTCTGTGGACGATACAGAACAAGGACAAAATCACATGTATGAACGGTACAGGAGAAACAAATATCATCTCTATCGAAGGCACGAAACAAGCAAATATGACATCTACTGATGGTACAGTAGAGAATCACCCTTATCGATAGCTGGCATATGAGTCAAGATGATAGGTACACGTGGACGCCACTCGTCACTCGCGACACTTGTGAGTCTCATAACAAATCCAGTACGGGGGATTTATGCTCTGCCCTCCGTCTTGGGCGGAGTGATTAATCCCAGTTGGGGGAGAGAGAGAGAGAGAGAGAGAGAGAGAGAGAGAGAGAGAGAGAGAGAGAGAGAGAGAGAGAGAGAGAGAGAGAGCAGGAGACTAAAAGGAAGAGGAGAGAGGAAGAATGAAGGTGGAAAGTAGAAATAGCGCATGAGAGGACACAGGAAGGACAGGTGATAGGATACTTGATGGTCTGTAACGAGGTTATTTGCTGCAGGACAGGAATGACACCGTTTTAGGAAGGGCAAGTAACGGAAGACCCCCGATGGTCTGCGACGTGTTTATCTGATGGTGGGTTGTAGTGGCAGTACGTGGAAAAGCCTGATAACGGAAGACCTGATGGTCTCTGACGAGGTTATCTGCAGGAGGACAGAAGGTGAGGAGGATGACTGAAGATGGTGATTAAGGCAGTGAATAAAACCCTGGTAGTTTTCCCCCACTTGTAACGCCCTGTAACAAACGATTATTACTCTCAGTAAGATGGTAATTAACTACGCTACTCTGTATAAATATTTGGTTCACTTTGGTCTACATTGCTAAGTCTTAAAAACTGAAGATCACAGCGTCAGCTTAAATTCACTTTTCACCATTCTTGAACTAGAACTGTTGAAGGATAGAATCTGTGCTCTGTAAATAACGCTTTATGACTGCATTTCTTTCATATCCGATGACAGAAAATTATGAGAATAAGAATGATGAGATTAATTAAAGCTCCTCATGTCTTTGTACACTTGACTCTTAAAGGTGGAGATGTTATAAAAGAAGAGAAGATAACGAGAGGATGGAAGGGGATTCCAAAGCTTCGCTGTTCGAGGAAGAAATGAATGAGGCATCATAACGGTCAATGCTCGTGTGGCTTATCTCCACACAAACTATGGCAAGCAGCAGCCAGAGACACAAAGAAAGACGTTATCCAAATGTCAACTTACTTTCTCCTTTTCGTAAAGTTTGATACGTTATAAACCAACAGAGAACAAAAGGAGAAAAACGTATATACAAGTGCAAAGTAAGGCCAGAAGTTAATTGTATTGTAGCGTTCTTTCTGCCATCTCTCTCAGGTATAGCAGACAACCTCATTACATACGAAGTGGCATGAACAAGGGCATCATAACCATGCTGAACTGTCCCTTCCTGATGCTGTTCATTGATGATTAATAATACTCTCAAAGGGATTCACAGCGCTTTATACCTGACACAAAGCAATTTTCTCTCAGCTTCACAGAGACAGACAAGCAGCAGCAATAAAATGCATTTTTGAAACGCGTTGACAAAAGCATACATTTCCGGTGAGGTATTTCGATACAATTAACCCAAAGAAAATATAATAAAGAACGAGACATATATAGCAACACATAGTTATTTCATTTCTCACTCTACAGCTCCAGCGAGAGCGAGACATACGAGATATTAAAAAGATATAGATTATGACATTATGTTTTCATCAAGGACTATTACTCTGCATCAGAGGGTCTAGTCTCCATGTAAGTCTGGTTTTATTGTGTCTTTAAACTTAGGTAAACGGGAGTAATCAGTTTGAAAAGAAAGGTTTTCATGTTTACCCTCAGACTTAGCACACACACACACACACACACACACACACACACACACACACACATTCTATACAAAATCTTACATCTCTGTGAAAAAAGTAGCTAAGCTGCTCAATTACCAAGAACGCTGCTTGATATGGATTTTCCAGTGGGCATGCAACATGCCATGCTTGCCCGGCGTACCTCGCTCCACACACACACACACACACACACACTCCCAGGGATACAGGAGAACCAACACGGTGGGAAGACCCGAGTGGGAATGTGTAGGAGGAATGTAAAGTGGCGTGAAGAATTCTACTAGCAAGGAGAATATAACATACAGATGATACATGGATCAATAGAATGAGAATTTTAGACATTCCTACTAAGGATTTTGAACATGTTTTTTAACGTATTTAAAACTGGATTTTTTTTTTTTAACATTTGAGTGACTGAGAGATGAGATTAGATTCAACTTAGCCTCTGCTGATCAATTGTTATTTCATCTTGAGGAATCATTAGAATTACTGGATATTATCATGACCTTAACATGAACCTGTAACTCCATACCACTCCTCCATCTCAAGGTGTCGTTCACATACTCAAAAGCATATCTTCTTCTGAGGATATGATAAAAAAAGATGTATCGCTACCAAGTTATAGGAGAACTATGGCTATGATATCAACTTACTCATGACATGTTTTAAAGGAAGGATCGTTGCTTTTAAGTGCCGAAGTCTGGACTGGATGAATTTTGGTACAAACATAAGGACGGTATGAAAAAGGGAAAATACTGACATTTTTTCATAATAATCAGTATGCAGCAGGAAGGAAATGATAGAGAGATTAATGAGAACAAAAGTTCAGGAATAAAAAGGGGAAAAAAAAGGATTGATAACAACATGAGGGGAAAAATGGAGGAAAACAATTAATACTAACTAGAGATCAAGACAAAAAAAAGGGGGTAATAAAAAAATCCATCAGTGCTATTAACAGGTCGAGTAGAAATGGAGAATAATTCAAAACCAATTTGAGGTCAGGGCGAAATATGTTATAGACTAAATCTCACCAATTTCAGGTTGATACGCAAAGTTAAATAGCCTAACACCGACATAACGTTGAGAAGAAAATAAAAGAATGAATAGAACTTAATTAGTGAAACAGGTCAATAATAGAAAATGCTAATAAGTGAAGGTGAACGAGGCGGAAAATCCTTTCAGTCTCTCACTGTTAAAGTGAATAGTATATTGTGATGTCAGCAGAGAGAGAGAGAGAGAGAGAGAGAGAGAGAGAGAGAGAGAGAGAGAGAGAGAGAGAGAGCAACGTTTTCAATTCTTTACTTTAAAGTTAGAAACGAACAACACGTACTCTCTCTCTCTCTCTCTCTCTCTCTCTCTCTCTCTCTCTCTCTCTCTCTCTCTCTCTCTCTCAAAGCTTCAGTTTGCGTAACTTTAGTTTTTCAATTTTTTTTTCTTATGTAAGCTGGAGCGAGAGGATATATCCCCTATTTTTTTTTTTCTACCCATATTCGTTTTCAAAAATATTTGTAAAAATTCAGTTATGAAATTACTAACACCAGCTGATCCCTACCAGCCCAGGAAGGGATCTTTTTGCAATATCTATCTATATATGTTTGAAGTAAAGCATATAAATATGTACTTTGCAGAATTTTGAATTGTGAACATTTTAAGCTCGAAAGGAATTAATATTTAGTCTTGCTGAAGAATTAAATCCTTTTTATTCATACTCTCTCTCTCTCTCTCTCTCTCTCTCTCTCTCTCTCTCTCTCTCTCTCTCTCTCTCTCTACCCCTAACCTAAGTCAGGTAACCCTTTTATCTTGTAAACCCTAGGGGAGGATGAACGGCTTTGGTTGACTGTGGACCGACTGCCGCAACCATGATCCGACCCTGTGCGCTCGTCCCCGGGTGGCCCGTGAATACGCTAACCACTACACCACGGAGGCCGTAACGGTGTGGAATATGCTTTGGGCCATGTCTGAACTACGTTCACCAACACAGGATTTGATACAACTTATGTATGTCTCATGCTGAGGTGGGATGGGACATATTAGGATACCTCAGGATGTGTCAATATCTTCGTCCAATTAACTTTGATTCATTTTGGGATAAGTTACGCAAACATTTTGGACTTGTTAAGTGTCGTGTTTAGGATACATCGGACGTCTCTTAGAAAATCACCGAGTACAGTTGGCAAGTGTTGGTTGAAAGTTGTTGACAACAATCCTTCCCAAAACCTTGTTTCTAGTGTTATGTTTACATTATGCAGTTGACACAACACAATAATTAAACCATATTTTTACCTCCGTCATCATGAAGGTTTACAGACTTACTGCACTCCACCTACTCTACATAAATTGAAGAATAAAAAAAAAAAAAAAAATTCACGAGTTCCCAGTGATATTGTGAATTAAGATTTTTTTTCCATAACCTATTCTTAATCCATTCGAACAATTCTGTTCAAGTCGGATGACACATTAGCCAAACATTAAGACAAGTTGCCTACCTGCAAAGTCTTATATTTTGATGATGTATTTAATGCTTGAACACTATCCATCCCTCTTCCATAACCTGATATCATTTATATCATGATAAAGTGAACAAGATTCTAATTACCTGATACTTGTTCTTGGTAATGTATGTTCTTTTTAAGTCCAACGAAGATGCTGTCTCACTGAAGAACAGATGAATAATGAATGAATGAGCTGAATATCTCAGGAAAGTATTCACTATTTTACGTTTTCACAAATACCAAGCTTATTTACTTAATACTTAGAGGGTTCATGACTAATCTTTATGTTTACATAAGCCTTTGAATGTTTTTTTTTTTACATTCACGTGATGATGTCAAAGATTATTTGTAGAATATATATATATATATATATATATATATATATATATATATATATATATATATATATATATATATATATATATATTCTTTGACTGAAGCCTCTATGAAATTCAAACAGTTTGATATATATTTCACTTCCCTTTACAACTAGATCCTCAACCTTTGATAGGATTCACGCCCAGAAAGTGAATGTAAATAAAAACATATGTATAAATGCCCAGCTCTTCAAATATTCGAATTAAAACTTGATGACATCATTTCTCGTAGATCTGCCCACCATTTTGGGTTACAACTGAATTCTACATCGAACATACTGCAAGCATATGACTTTTGAATGTCTCATTCACAAGCAAAACCACTCTCGTTTGTTCAGAATATACATATACATATATATATATATATATATATATATATATATATATATATATATATATATATACACACATATTGCTTTTTGTTATTATGTTAGGCTGTATTTGCATAGATTCTATTAAACCAGTTTTGCTATTTTTTTTCTAATTTTCTTATATATATAAGTAATGTGTTGAGGAAAATAACAAAAAAAGTAATTAGATATTTTGGTAAATTCTCAAACACAAGGAAGGATGATTGTTAATTGTTTTAGTAACTATAATTCTCATGTGTGTCCTTATCATATTAGATCATTGTTATTTTTTCACCCTGATACAACTGTCATACTGGCGAGTGTGAAGCTGATTTACGAGAAACAGGAACATTTCCATGATCGCAAACTATGAATGACGGACCCGTTCCAATGTATCGTCAACAAATTTGGCCAAAATTGTTTAGTGATCAAATGTATTTCTCTAAACGAGGCGAGTGAATGGAATGATTATGTTATCTTTGTATATGGATATGTATTTTACAGAACTGCACATTCTTTCATAAACTGTACCTTTTCTGAAGCTTCATTTCACACACACACACACACACACACATACACACAGGTGACACAATAGCAACAACCATACTGCTGTTTCAGAAAATATCAATTTGGTCTAATTTCTTGATTTCTGTGCGAAGGATAGATGTAATTTTCGTAAAATTCTCCTAGTTTTCATTAGGGTTCTGTTGCTCGAGAAGGCGTATGGTAAACATAAGTCTCTGGTCTCAACGTCGACCTGTTCCTTGAAGTCTTATGGATGGATCCCGGAACTGGAACGCCTCAGGACGTGACTCATAAAAGGCCCTTCAGATGATACTAAGATAAAGTTGGTGAATAAATTCTAAAGTTTTAATTCCCTTTTTCAGACGAGTTGTACGACGCCGTTGTACGGGAGGTTCTTTCGTAAGTTTTTGAGTTTTACAGCTTAGCGTAACGAGTAGCTGTAGCTAAAGCTTAAGTAATGTTGTTTCTTACGTTCGAGCCGAGCTAAGCTCTCAATTGTGGCCTTTAAGGTCATTTCTGCCTACCTCTATGGTCCCCTACAAACAGGAAGACATTTATTGACTATCAATGGTTCCCGCAAACCGATGAATCAGAGAACCAATTTAAGTTGACTAAGTTACTCATGGATACAATAATTGCTTAATAGTCTAAAACCATTGGAGACCAGGGTACGGTAATTGCTTGATGGTCAAGCTCCGTAGCAAGACCACGGTACGATAATTCTTACTAGTCACGACCGGCGAGTAGACCACCAACCTAAGTCAGTGATGACTTGAGTCACTCGTCGCCAGGTCTTACATCCAGGCTTATTAAGGTCCTCCAGGGAGCACTCGAGGAAAGGTCTGGCAGGCGGCACTTAGTCTAACATCAGAGTCGGAAACCTGAAGCTCTGTGCTGGAGGTATGCATACATTTGCATATTAATGTGAGGTGTGTTTCTGGACGTACCGCTTTTGATCTCCGCGCTATCTTTATCTTTTTCCTCTCGATCTTTTTCTCTTTATCTTTCTCTGCTTTTGTACTGTTTCTAGCTGTAAGTAAATTTTACAACAGTTTGTTATATTCTTTCCCCCCCTCTCTCTCTCTGCCTCCCTCCCTCCGTTTTTATCTCTCTCTCTCTCTCTCTCTCTCTCTCTCTCTCTCTCTCTCTCTCTCTCTCTCTCTCTCTCAAACACAATTACTTCTAAAACATAAACTAAACAGAATCTCTTTCGTCACGTCAAGGAGAATCAAACCAACAAGTCCTTCAAAAACTCCTTAACCCAGAAGCATAAATCATAATAAACCAAGATGACAGACCCGGATTACAACGGTGGACTATAAACCTGATCACATAAAGTAACATATATCAAATCCTTCTACAACAACATCCATATTGGTTTTACTAAGGCGTCCTGTGACACCAGTTGAAGTTAACCCGTGTGAATATATCTTTTCATCTACATATCTATCCCAAAGTTTTGATATTTTCCTTCATATTTTCCTCTATGGCTGACGTGTGGAAATTCATTTTCTGTTAATTAAGCCATCGTGCTGTGTTCAGTAGAGGGAAGACATATGCCCACGTCAGCCTTGAAGCCAACTGAGGCATGGAATCCCCCAGGTAATTACAGGAGGATTGTGTAACTGCTTCTCCCGTCATACCTCCACGCCATTAACCACAGTAAACTAGTCTCTCGGAGGAATGTGTGTGTGTGTGTGTGTGTGTGTGTGTTGCGGAACGTACTTGGAAGGTGCGGAATACGCTTGAGGATAATACTCGTTGCTTTAACGGATTTGACACTTTATATCAGTGCACTAATACTACGAATGACTCTCATTTGTTAAGCCAGAATTTAAGTCAGTAGTCTAATAGTCATTTCTCGATTCCTATCATCTCAATAGACGACTAAGATGTTTGAGTCTCACCATGATAACCTTGTGATTGTAACAATATTACTGTATGAGCGTTATCTTATGACTGATATAAGTAAGCCTAGAAAAAAAAAAAAACCCAGGCAGATTTGGTACAATACTAGTAATGAATATGGGAAACATTATCATCTATTGGTGTTACAGATAAATGTAGTATCTTACAGTTCAGTTCTAGTACGGACAACATCCAGACTGAGGTATGGGGTGAGAAGTCCGGTGAATCTTTATCACCTTAGTAAAATGTGTGGTCAGCGTGGCCTTAGACTTTACGCCGTGTTGGTTGAATGTGAATTCGTTTGTAAATATACGTTCCGTTCCATCACTGAAAAATTGGTGTGTTTATACGCAAGCTTTTTCTTATGTTAAAACATTGTATATGTCGATAAATCTATAAACTTATGCTAAACTAGATATGCTAAATTTTACACTTGATAATTTAAATATGGGTGGGCTAGTCCGTAGACTATTGTATAGAATTAGCGAACTACGGGTAGGATAGACCGTAGACTTTTAGCAAAGTAATGAAACATGGGTAACATCGCCCGTAGAGTTTCGCACGTGTACGTTAAAATCCATGTACGATTTCAGGTGTCTTAAGAGGTACAATATGCCATGGCTTATACTTTTTACTTAAGAAGTTCCTCGCAAGCCTTTACAATAAACGAAAGGAAATTAAATAGAATGGGGAAACCTTGAAATATGAAATATTCGTTCCATTATATAACTAACACAGATGGTTCCTCGCCGACCTGGGTAGACCCACTACACACAGGGACACAGCAACACTGGTCACTACTTCCAAGTTCTTAAGTTAGAAGATCATGAGCTCACCTGGTGACTGTCATATTATGCTGTGGGTATTTTAGTGTTATGACGCCTGTGTTGTGTTATGGCTTTCTATACCTTTCTCACGGTAGAGTGGAACATGAAAATAACGAGACGGGTTTTGTATTCGCAATCAGGCAGTCAAGCAGGTATATATCTTCTAAAAAACTATACGAGGTTAGTGAGTAAAGGAGGAACCTATCATAAAGCCAGAGTCATTCCTCCGTACAGTTGTTTACTGTGTAACATCGTACAACCAGGCCTGGCCGCCTGGAGTCATTCTCCCCATCTCACTCCACCAGCCAGGTTGGATTCGGAGATTGAGTTATCGTTGTCATGCACCACCACACACCACTGACTCCTAGACCCTGTACCACAGACTGGACCACTGCTCTTCATTTGTTGTTATCAAACTCTCCCACATGTCCAATGACAATTCCTAAGTTGATCTATAGTTTTCTGTGATACTATCTATCTCACGACTATAGTTGTTACAGTGATTATTCATCTATCGACATGATCATTTCCCTGAAATGTCTTGGTGTTACTCAAGGACCCCTTTTCCTCCTGGAGCTTCAACGGCTACTCTGCTTCCAGTAGCAGGGAAGTGACGGACTCAATTGCATAAGAGGTTCTCAAACGAGATCGTGTTCTATTTTCCACAACGCACGATGATCCAGCCTTGCCGAAGGTGACTTTTCACTTCCACTGTGATCACAAGGAAGAAGAATCCCTTTACAGTAATATATACATATATATATATATATATATATATATATATATATATATATATATATATATATATATATATATATATATATATATACACATACCAAAATGTAGATGAGGACGTTGCATACCAAGTCTACCCAACACATTCCTCCTGGAGACCTAAAGCTAATGACGCGGGGCCTAGACAAAACGAGGTTTTCCGTCCGGCTTTTTTCTTGAAAAGTCTGAATGATGTAGCAAGTTGGCGAGCACCACCCATCCCCCAGTCTACCCGCTCTCTCACGGGGCTTACATGGCTTGCCTTGCGGTTTCCAGCCTCTTGTAAGAGTCTGAGCACTGTCAGGTAACCAGCAGGCGTCTCTTTAAGGAGCGTCAACAAGTTTGTGTGCCCCTTGAGGAGAGATGTGAAGAAAACGTCCTCTGGAAGACGTCAACTAAAGGACGCTCCTCACCAACACTCCTTCAGGTGAGTCTTCAATCCAGCACTTCTAACGAAGGAGGGTAACTACACCAGCACACCTCTT
>NC_092243.1:2697500-2700000 GCF_036320965.1 Panulirus ornatus | reverse complement strand
CACACGCTCGTACTAAACAATTGCCTGTATACATCTCATGATAATGTGCAGTGTTGTCTTAGTTACCATGAGTTTTGCATCCTCGCAGCAACTGGGGGAGGTTGGGGTAGAGTGTCTGGACATTAAGGCACCGGCCATGTGCAGTGAATCTGAAATGGCCAACACCTGCAGTGCATGAGGGAGTCTAGATGTGACGTAATGGCTCAGTCCATTTAGCTCTGGGGAAACTTATCATTCAGGGACCAATTAGCCAACTGGTGCAACATGCACATAGCACAGACTGATCACCTGACACTTTACGTTCATTCTGACAATTCGAGATCAAGCTGACAAATTATACACTCCGAATATTCTCTAGTTTCAAATATTTTCTTTTCTGTGTGCGTTTTGCTTGTTTTTGAATACTGGGACACTTTTAGAGTATACAAGAAGGTACACCTCCTGAGATTACAGGCTAAAAACTTCCTCTTAGGTCTGCGTCAAGGGTTTCAAAAATGGTTAATATGACTCTGAGCTGATGTTAGTATAATGTAAGAAAAGATAGAAATATATATTGAGCTGGCAACGATCTACAGATAACTTCCTAACAGTATTCTTTTTATATACACTTCCTCTAAGACCGTGTTTATAAGGCTGACGAAACACTCGGAATGAAGTACATTTTGACAGAATTCATTCAAAATCCTTCTAAGTGTTCTATAAAAGTTAGACGTCTCTCACCAACATCCAAAAAATAATACAAATGAATTGCATATGAAAAAGACAACTGGATGGTTTCAAAGCTGTTTGTGGCGATGGAAAAGATCAGACACGTAACATTAGAGTTTGTGAGTCTCTCATACGCCAGAGAAACTATCATGTCTACGTTGGTGTCGTGCCAAACATCACTTCAACTCAAGGTGACCTAAGTCCTAAGATCAAGTAACCTTTATCAATCATTTGAAATAAAGGAGACTTTGAATACTTTACCACTAGCAAATACCACAAACACAGGTCAAAGGACGGGTATCCCGTGTGGTAAACACCTGTAATACCTGCCAAATTTCCACTAGTGACATCTGATGTTGACTGTGACGTATAGATTGTGGGGTTACCTTCCTCCAGCACACATACCCACAAGACCCTGAGCTGAGTAATGATTCCGAGACCTGTGTGACACTCTGAGATCGACCACTGCCCAGTAATCACCAGGGCTCCAGCCACAAGTCAAGCCAAGGGCAAACATCATTATGGAATCAACTCATTTTGGCAAAATCCTCATCTTCGTGAGTACAATAATACAGTTTAAGCTACCTTATAAACTTTAACAAGATTGCTATTACCAATCATGTGATTAGCTGTCTCTCATATATATATATATATATATATATATATATATATATATATATATATATATATATATATATATATATATATATTCTGTTCTCCTAGTCACTGCTACTGTGAATAGTTCTCCAAACGACATCTACTGCATATACATTTGGGCCGAACACCAGACGAACAGACAGGATTTATTGCTAAAAGAAAGAAGAATCCGTCTGGAGGAAGTCGGGCAATACGTCAACGAAGCTTATTATTTCAGGCTTAGGGCGCGTGATTTCCCACGGACCAGTTTTCCTGCAACATGTGAGCTTTACCACCGGATTTATATTTGTTCTCAGAAAGCAGACTTTAGTGACTGATAGCCAGTATTCCCTGAATGGATATAAAGCTAAAGGAATACATATGTAGCACTAGACTGCGGTAAATATCTGTGTTGATATATTTCCAACATGTATAACAAACGAATAAAGAAACAAATTAGATGAATAAAGCGCGTGTATGTATATATATATATATATATATATATATATATATATATATATATATATATATATATATATATATATATATATAAAGAAAACATGAATTATTCATTCTGAACTACAAACCAATGCTCATTCTGGCTTTCCAAATATGTTATGAAATACAATATAACCATTATATGTCCAGACTGCATTCATTATTGCGGACTCGTAAATGTAATTCAGTTTTTTATGGATTACATTGATGTCTTCATTGAACGGGAACCTGTTCTATTCTAATGAAGATGAATGAAATAGAAGGGACGAATAAGGAGAGAGAGAGAGAGAGAGAGAGAGAGAGAGAGAGAGAGAGAGAGAGAGAGAGAGAGAGAGAGAGAGAGAATATGACTACTTCCACCGTCTAACACACAAAGTCTCCAGTAAGTAATGAGGAACAATGGTTCCTTCCTCCACAGGTTGAGGGGAGTAGTTAAAGTGAGGATCAAGCGTCATCATGATCAGTGTGGTGGTCTGGCCTACCTGAGCAGCAGCATTCTCTCGTGATGGAGATGATGGCGAGGATGAGGTACATCCTGACGTCTGCTGGAGACGCCATCTCGAGACTCCTTGTCCTCCGCCACGACCAGCCAGCCAGTCCTCACACCTCAGGTGCACCCTCTCACCTCCTGCTCTGACCTTGACACCTTCATTTAATG
>NC_092243.1:2630000-2692500 GCF_036320965.1 Panulirus ornatus | reverse complement strand
GGAGGATGATAGACCAACGCAACGGGAGGATGATAGACCATCACAACAGAAGGATGGATGATACAAAACGCGTGATGGACCAGTAAACGAATTTGTTGAACCTGTATTATACATCAGTGAACCTGACATTTCATTTGCAAAACAAATATCATTTATCAACACGTCAAAGGGATTTAAAAACAAAACAAAATCACACTCTACGTAAAGTTAAATTAAAATGATTTTTTTTTGTCATTGTCTACAGCAAAATTAATCCTCACAAAATCCAGTGCAACCCTGATATACCGAGGCGATATTACCCTATATACAAAAGCAATTATTTTTCGGTATGATATATATTACTGAGCATGGCCTATCTATACAGGCGTGTCATTTATATCAAATACCCGATGCACCTGGTTTAAAGCAACAAATATCTTTGTATGCTGTTAGAGTTTTCAGCATTTTTACATTCCATGATATGAAGAAGAAATATAAAGGATATATATATATGTATACATATATACATATATATATATATATATATATATATATATATATATATATATATATATATTTTTTTTTTTTTTTTTTCATACTATTCGCCATTTCCCGCATTAGCGAGGTAGCGCTAAGAACAGAGGACTGGGCCTTTGAGGGAATATCCTCACCTGGCCCCCTTCTCTGTTCCTTCTTTTGGAAAAAAAAAAAAAAAAAAAAAAAAAAAAAAAAAAAAAAAAACGAGAGGGGAGGATTTCCAGCCCCCGCTCCCTTCCCTTTTAGTCGCCTTCTACGACACGCAGGGAATACGTGGGAAGTATTCTTTCTCCCCTATATATATATGTATATATATTGAAAAGATATAAGAAAGACTTCCACATGATTTATGAAGTTTTGATATAAATTGGAAATATGAAAGAAATATACGAGATTTGTACTTTGGAATGGTATTAAACATGTTTTCACATTACGTAAGATATTCAAAGTATATTGAAGAAATGAATACACAGGCGATATTTTTCATCCAACTGAAGCCTTGCGAAGGGTAGAAAATATGGATATTTGGGATTTAACGATATTCGATGTGAAGAAAACAACAAGAAGGAGCAAAGACACATCAAACAGTAAATACACTCAAATTTAAACACGTCAGACAAGTTATTTCAATTTTTCTAACTATTCTTTTCCATCTTATCAACTCTTCCAATCTGACCTCAAAACTTGACCTACTTCGCAGCAGTGTATTACTTTTAGTTCTACTTCCTACAGTTTCTAAAGGATTACGATGGTATCTGGAGGTAGGCCTGCAGTGTTGGGGGAAGGCAAGAAAATGTTGAAGAAAACGTGCGAATGTCTGGAGGTAGGCCAGGAGTGGTGGTGAAGTGTGAAGGATGTTGGAGGAAAAGAGCGTGTGGTGGAGACTGCCAAGAATATTAGGAGGAGGTCAGATGTATTGTTGGAGCACTAACGATATTGCTGGAAGACCAAAGGCATTTAGGATGACTAAGAGTGTTGGAGCAATTCTAAGAGTGTTGAAGAAAGGCAAGGAATGCTGGAGATGTATCATCATCAATGTTGTTGGAGAAGCGAAAAGGAAAAGTTAAGAGGGAAAATGTCCAAGGTAATCCCCCCCCCAAAAAAAAAAAAATATTTGACAGACATCAATATCCAATTGACTGAAAGGTAAAATCTTGTTGCGTCCAAGTTTAAGATTAAAGTAATGGGGTATTCAGGGGGCGATAGAAGAGGACTTCTGATTGGAATTGGTTAAAGAAGCCATATTAAGGGCGACACATCCCCCGGACATGGAGATTGGAATTTGATTGGGTGAAATTCTCTAGGCCCGTTATGACGATTGGAGGATCTGATGACTCGATAGGGAGTCGTGATTGGAACTGAAATTAATTGGAATTTAGCGAGACTCGTAGGTGACGCTCTCCTCTCAACAAATTGTCTCATTAATGGCCTGAGCTGATCTGAATGACAAGTAAATGCAAATTACGAAATCTGGTTATTCCTTGGAACGTACAAATGCTGGTGTATCTTGCAACTTACATAACAATATGCTCATATGTACAGTGTGTATAATCTTCTCTGTCTCTTTCTTTCTCTCTGTCTGTCTGTCTGTCTGTCTCTCTCTCTCTCTCTCTCCGTCTGTAGCTCTATCTATCTGTCTATCTCTCAGTCTGACACTCTTTCTCTACGTTTGAATATGGCAGGTATACCACGTCCTTAATCCTTAAAATCTGTACAGTTATGATATTTTTCATAACTGATGCCTAGTTTTTGAAGTTGTAACAAACAGTTGTACGGATCATGTGTTACTAAGATTTCTCTGGTTCTTCCAAAGACGATTCAGGACAAGGACTATCCAATATTTATAGACCAATGACATGCACAACTCTGTCCTCTTCCTGTTTAAATAAGCAAATATTGCACAGACAAACAGACAGACAGACTGACTGACAGACAGAAATATTCAAGATCCACTCCATGAAAGTTATATATGCAAATTCTGAGTATCATGAAACCCATTTCATAACATATACCACCTTCTCTTTCCTTTGACGTACTCAACTCACCCTCATTGTCTCTACCAACAAGTAGGAATCATATGAATCCTATCAGTAAATGAACATCTGACTGCTGAGGTGACATTAGATTTCTTTCTTGATGATTTCGATCCAGAAAGGAGCATTCAAGTCCTATAAATTCACGAACGAACATACATAATCATCATACAACACCTACGTATTCTAACTATCTGTAACTTCCCCCACGAATTTTTGTACCTACATAGAATTGTAAAGTTGTATTCGCACACGCTGTATTTTTTTTCTCTCAACTGGTGGTTGCCTGTGTGGTATCAGTAGTTAAGGAAAGTGCATGTCAGTCACCAGCTGTCAGTGTTTCAACAAGCTGTCAGACATCGCCTCCACCTCTGAGAAGCAGTACGAATTTCACAGAGGGAAGCAGCATTTACATATTCCATGAGCAGGTTGTACTGCAGCCAATAGGACGGCAAATACCACGACATTTCGCTCTTAAATGCCCTCTGATGACAAGCAAGAATGTGAGCCATGATGATGGTTGTGGGCAAGACAGACACTATGATCTATTTAGCGAGTAAGACATTGCTAGGGTTTGCAGAAAGACACGCATATCTATCTATCTATCTATCTATCTGGATTTGCAGAGACATTCTATACATCTATATATTTCTTTCTTTTTTTGGAGCTTCAGAGATTCCTCTTTCAGTTTCAGCACGGGATTTTTTTTTTTTTTTTGATCCCCAGGTAAAAAAATGTGAGGTTTTTTTCTGGCGTGCGTGTGGAGGGGGAGGTCTTCACAGTGACCATTGAGTATTTAACTTTTATGATTTTCCTTCGTTGCTTTCCTTATCTTTATCTGACTTATGTTTTCACACACACACACACCCACATATATATATATATATATATATATATATATATATATATATATATATATATATATATATATATATATATCTTTCTTTTCTTTCATACTATTCGCCATTTCCCGCATTAGCGAGGTAGCGTTAAGAACAGAGGACTGGGCCTTTTAGGGAATATCCTCACCAGGCCCCCTTCTCTGTTCCTTCTTTTGGAAAATAAAAAAGAAAAAAAAAAAAATTGAGAGGGGAGGATTTCCAGCCCCCCGCTCCCTTCCCTTTTAGTCGCCTTCTACGACACGCAGGGAATACGTGGGAAGTATTCTTTCTCCCCTATCCCCAGGGATATATATATATATATATATATATATATATATATATATATATATATATATATATATATATAATATATATATATATATATATAATTACTAAAATAAACAGCAACCACAAAAAATATGAAACGAAACGTGGCCTGAACATTCATGAGAGTGGATGGCATGCAAGCGATAAAATGAATTGGGGCGATGTGATGTACGGAGGGCGATTTACTGTTCGTGGGCTGAACCAGGGTGTATAAGGTATTCCGGAGATACCACATAATAAGTCGGTGGAGCTTGTCTATGGATAGTGGGCTCTGGCTCCAGTACAATTCACATGGAAGAGAATAAGTGGATATGAGCAAATAAGGCCATTTTTCGTAAGTTCCTGACGCTACCTCGCTAGGCCGTAAAACGAATAAGTAAAGAAAAAGAAAATCTCTCTGCATATGTATGAATACAAACGAACAGAGGCATTCGTAAACATGAGAATACAGATGTTAAAAAAAGTAGAAACGCATTTTGTTGCGGCCAAAACAGTGGCGAAGAATGTCTGGAAACCCAGATCCATCTGGAGGGCGATGCTCCGTTGTTTTTTTGACTGTTCGCCGAGTCAGTCATGATCGATCTTTCATCGGATCAACGACAAAAATAAACATCTCTTTTTTGTGTTCCTCAGACGACCGTGGAAATGGATGGTAACTGAAGTTCCCTGTGAATTATAAGAATAAACAAACAAACAAACAGTAGCAACAAACAAGACTTCCAGCGAGGTAAACAAAGTTGCACCACACGACTGGAATTTCAATCTCACCAGGACGCTCTTGCAACGTTGTTGCCTCCCACATGTGACTCAACTACCGTGCGACAGTAACATCGAGAGTACCGTACGAAACACTGGCACTTCCGACCATCTGCCCACGAGACATGAAGCCGTCTCATATATATATGTGTATTTTTTTTTTCTCCATTTTTCCTGGACCACCGGGAACTGTAAATTCAATTTGGCTTCATGTCCCCCCTGGCGACGCTGGGGGTCATGAAGAACACTTGACCCTGACGAAGATAGCGACGTGACCAGGCCGTGATGCGCGCGCATGGGGACAGGAAGAGCCCCTGGACCTAACGATATTCTACGGGCATGGAAGATCCCTTGATCATGGCAAAGGCTAGGGATATGAAGAGCCCTTGATCCTGATGAAGCTTTAGGGACATCAACAGCCCTTAGACCTCAGCGACACCTCGTTACCTTGACGAACACCAAGGACATGAAGAACCCTTGGCCCTGAAGTTGGATCTTAACGACACTTCGTTACCCTGACGACACAAGGGACATCAAGAGCCCTTAGACCTTACCCAACTAAAATAAAAACTGTCCCTTGATTAACGAAGGTCGTTTTCACGTTGAACGTCTGGACAAAACAAGTGCTGTTGAGTCTCTTCAGAAATACTGTAATAGTTTCTGTTCCTGACCGTCCTGGAATTAAGAATAATGCCTATACTTCCTGCCTGTGGCATATCTAACCCGTCCTGGAATAAGATAATAGAATAGGGCGTCTCACATGAGATATTTTTCCTAGGATAATATAATGAAGGAGGGAGGGAGGAAGGGTGGTGGAGGGGTTGGGGGCGTTGTGGTAATAACGGCATAAAAAACTGGCTGCAGCGACCTTGCTCCTGGGCAGTATATACCTCGAGCTGCCTCGCCTTCGTCAGGCGGTGGCTCACGTCTTCACTGTACACCACTCCGGAGGTGGGTGGAGTCAGACATGAATTCGAGCGTAAGCGCACCGGATCTCATCTCCTCTTCCTCTGTCTCCTGCAATGGCCTCCCTCGTGTGAGCATGAGAGAGAGAGAGAGAGAGAGAGAGAGAGAGAGAGAGAGAGAGAGAGAGAGAGAGAGAGAGAGAGAGAGAGAGAGAGAGAGGTGGCGCGTGAGAGAGTCACCAGATAACGCAAGATACATAGAGGGTACTCACTGTCTCATTATGAGCACTAGGGGATGGAAGGGTGTGGGTGGACGGGCTCTGATAACCCCAGCATGTGTGGGGTGCTTCTGTGGGGCTCCACAATGTCTCTTACTCCTTCGTACTGACGTAATTCCCTCCAAAATACAGTTTCCTACTTGGGGTATTCCTACACTTATTATATATTGGCAGAGGAAAACCGTATTTACACTTTCAGTTCCCTGTCTATCTTAATGCCATCTATGAATCATATGCATAAGCTCCTAGTCATGACTTTGAAAGGCAGGCAACTCTGAAAGCAGGGCGATAAAACGCCAAATTGGCAACTCGCTTCCCGGGCCGTCACCAGCACCATCTATCGGCGGCAATGATATTCAGGCGACGGAGGAGGAGGAGAACCTCCCTCCCCTCTGCTAAAGAAATAGTGTGTCCCGCAACGCGAGGGAGGTCGCTCGTGATGTTGATGATGATGATGAAGCTGACGGAATATCGGGAAATTTTACTGAATGAGGAGACACGTAAGAAGATTTGATGCTGGGGCGCAACGAGGCTAGACTTGGTCTCCCCAGGGCAGAAGATATGCAAAGAAGGCTTCAGAGTTGAGGCTTGATATTCACGAATATATTTGAGTAGAAATTTTTCTTCTCAGGAGCCAGAGTCTAAATGATATATAAATATATATATATATATATATATATATATATATATATATATATATATATATATATATAACTGGACTGCTCGAGGTATACACAGCAAGTGAGAAGTCACTTGTTGACGAAAACGTACCCAGTCTCGTAAACGAACCTCTTACTTGAAAGGAGTCCATCCTTTCCCTGCTACTGCGTGTAGCGCAGTCTTGGAGCGGCAGGAACCCCTGAGAAAACTATATTTGGTAACACCAGCATCCCCTCAGAGATGGGTCCTGGGGTAAATATAAATAAGTAACACAAAACATACATTTTTGTTCAGTACGTGATTACGGAGGACGCATTTGTGTATGCCTGACGACACTAGTAAACACAGACGAACGTTTGTTGTGTAAATCTAGACGTTTGTGTTTGAACAAAAACGTTTGGTAATACGTTTGGTACAACAGCCGGACGCACTGGACTTGAAAAAAAAAAAAAAAATGAACGTACTAATGACTTTCTTGCTTTTTACCTTTTTTTTTTTTTTTTTTTACCCCGCCAGACAACATTTCTCAATAGAGAAAAAAAAATCTGTTCTCTTATTTGTCGCCTTCAAATAGATTCCTGCTGAGCTGCATCCAGGGATGATGAAAAACACACACTGGCAACTGTAACGAGGAAGAGTGTGATCAATATCTACCACTCTTTTCTTCCCGCTAATTCATTATAGATTTATTTTTCTTTTTACCCAATCTTTTAAACTCTCGATCACGGGAAGAAATCATTTTTCAGCGCCTGGGACAGAGGATGATAAAAATGATTTTGGCTACGATAAAAAGAAAAAAAAAAAAATGAGAAATTGATTTTATATCACGTAAATGTTTTCTGGTCCAAAGACGAATCATATCAATGAAAATATAGCTGTAAAAATACTTTTCCCCATTTTATATGTTTCAGTTATATGAAAATTTCAGCATTCAGACTTTCACACGAGTTAAATTTTACTTGTATTTTATAGATTGTAATAACGAGTCATAACGTAATTTGATGGTTGGGGATTACTGACAGATCAAATTTTCGTTGTAAGTTTTTCAAAAAAATTTTTCTTTCCACGTTAAAGCAACGTCAAACGTAAAGAATTTTGAGTTTGACGATATTTGAATCAAGTTTTTTTCTTCTCTGCTTCTTATGGGTTCGTCTCTCAATCTATTGCTTGTTGCAACACAGTGTACGATAATTCCTTCTGAGGATCAATCCAGGAACCATTCATGTACAATGATTTCTTTCTCAGGAACCATTCATGTACGATAATCTCTCTGAGGAACATTGATGTGAAGTTTACCCTATATTCATTCCGCGTCCTCGAAGGTGTATACAGCTAATGTAAACCCGAGGCCAGTACTTTGTCATGGACCAGAAATGGTAAACTATGGTATACCGCATCCTCCAAGCGCGGGTGAGGTGAAATTAAGATTTATTTAAAGAATTAACATTAGAGATCTGTGTATGTGAGTGACGTGAAGCCTACAATCTACATGTAATCAACAACAAGTGATTACTGAGGTGATAAGTAATTGACAGCAAGTGGTTCTCACGTTGGTATGACTATAGTACCAATCTGAATAAAGATATATAAACGTTCAAATATATATTTTTCATGTGATGGTGTAGCATTAGTAAAGCAGTACACGTTATATATATGTTCGACACGATCAATTTTCATTTTATGAAATAGGAAAAATAATCAGAGCAACAATCCATTTGTTGCATTTACCTTATCAATATGAAACTGTAGCATGAGGTAATAATACAGTGATGTACTAAGCGTTGTAGTGAGTAATACAGACGATTGAAGAAATGGACAAAAAAAAACCCAAACAAGAAAATACATCGTAATCATCATTTTTCGTAAAAAATTCATCCCTGACCATCATCACACACGAAGCAAACCTCACCGACGTAAGGAACACGTCGAAACCATGTCAATTTACTCGATTGGTAATGACAGACAGACAGATGAACGGACGGACGGACGGACGGACGGGGTCAAAGCAATATGCCATCCACCCACCTGACGGTGAAGGCAGGAACAGGAAGGGACTGACTGTATATAAACAGAGCCACACTGCTGGATGTTATACCTGCGGTCTGGAGGACACTGGAACAGGCAGTTGTGAACTGTTTGAGATCAACACCAACTGCAAGTTAAGGTTTACAAGCTGGGTTTTGTGTACACACACACACACACACACACACACACACACACACATATACATGGTTTAGGGTGGGTGGGTGGGTGCATGGGTTTGTGTGTGTGGAAGAGAAAGAAAAAGAAGAGTGGAAGAATACATTTCTAGACACCATTCTCAAATCTCATTCATCATGAACAAGGTGGATGATAATCTTATTCATCATGAACAAGGTGGATGATAATCTTATTCATCATGAACAAGGTGGATGATAATCTTATCCATCATGAACAAGGTGGATGATAATCTTATTCATCATGAACAAGGTGGATGATAATCTTATTCATACATACTTTGTGTATCAACAATTCGTACATTGTACATTAAACCCCATCATCAGAGCTACTCCAGGTAAACAGCACAAGAACGAACTAACATTCCCAAGAACGTTCAGCTATGAGACATCCAAAATTGAAAAGGTATATAAAAAAAACACGACGTAAATGTGAACACATTCACGCCAAATCACCAAACTCGAGAACAACTTGTAATTTTTTCCCAAACCTCGTATTATCAACAGATTTGTTTCTTCGCACAATATTTCAACAGCTTTGAGGAAACATTTCATCAGTTGACGTAGGAAAGCAAGATATAATCAAAGATTTTTCTTAACTCATCAGAACAAGATCGAACACGCGAAAAACACTGTACGTCTAGGAGGATACTGAACCCGTAAGTGGGTTTAAGTAACACCAGATCGTGTCTGAGTGGATGTGAGCCTCATGATAGAGTGGTCGGAGTCTCTCCTGGGAATGGGAAGGGCGGGGGATGTTGGAGGAGGGTCGCCACGCGCATCATACACATCTTGTGGTCGTCAGCGCCGCACCCTGAATGGGAGAGAGAGAGAGAGAGAGAGAGAGAGAGAGAGAGAGAGAGAGAGAGAGAGAGAGAGAGAGAGAGAGAGAGAGAGAGAGAGAGATCACATCACCACTGCCAACTCGAACTGACCTGACCCACCACTGCAAGTGACAACACACGTCACCACCACCACTGCCAGAACCCATTACCATCACCCAAGACCATTACCATCATCACTACTCACCTACCACCATTACCACCACTACTATAACTCACCCTCTAAAACCCTCACCCCTTCTTCACATCCGGCCAAATCCTCCTCATCCCCCCCCCGATAAAAACAAACAAACAAATAAACCCCACCCGATCAAGATAACAAATAGACCTCAAGCGTTCCCGATAACGGAGAAATATATCGGGATTACAACAGCGTCACTACATCATTCTGTAATGAACCTGTTTGTCCGTTATAACTCTTAACAAACGTCAATTACGAGGTGAGGATAAGCAATTTATACTGCTCTTCTGCCACCTTTTTCTACCTGTGATGGTGTGTGTGTGCGTGTGGAGAGAGAGAGAGAGAGAGAGAGAGAGAGAGAGAGAGAGAGAGAGAGAGAGAGAGAGAGAGAGAGAGAGAGAGAGAGAGAGGCTCTCTTTCTCGTTGACCGCCAATCCAAGTGTCTTACATGACCTCACTTCGTAAGGGGGGAATGGCAGGTGTCGTGGGTCAAAAGCAAGAAATCTTTCTCAAACACGATCATAATTCTTCGTTTTCTCCTGGAGTGGATGATGTGTAGTCATATAGGTCAAGACACCCCATAGGATGGGGCAGGTGAGGTCATGTGTGGTGTACAACGGAACAGAAGACGAAGTCGCATCTTGCTAATACAATCAACGTATTCTTCCTACTTCTTAAGTAATGTAGTTTAGATAGCACCGGAGTGAGTGATACATTTTTCAAACAATCTAAAGATTTTGAATTTTGAATATTTCGTGGGAATATATTTTATAATGCAAGAAATATTTTTCCACACTGAAGCACATCTGTTTACTGAGAACTGATAAAAAAAACACGAATTTGGTTGATAACTGATTTCAGTGGGATGTGTTCGCAAAGGATATCAGTAACGTTGTACCCAGGGATTTACAATTAAATCGCCATATCATATTTTCATTTCAAAGATAATTACTACTAAATACTGAGATAACATTTAATCACATGTTCAATACGATTTTATTACAACAGTTAAAAGGTTTTACCGAACAGAAGCTCATATGTATAGAAATCTATATATATCCTCCAGTATATATACATGTGGGGGTTCACATTCCTGCCTCTCCTTATGAGGCGGGGCCCCTCATTAAGTACAACTTTAGCTTCTTCCTGACAGCTGAAGTGCTCTCATAGAATGAGGGATGACATGTCTCTCTTCCTCATCCACACTATGACAAAAGTGTGTATCTTGTATGTACAGTGTATACTTTGTGTACGTGTACGTGTGTGTGTGTGTGTGTGTGTGTGTGTGTGTGTGTGTGTGTGTGTATGTAGGGCTAATGGAGGGGGGGGGGGTGTCTGGCTGATGTAGATGGCGCGAAGAGATAATGAGGAAATAGGGTGATGAAAAGGACATGTTCGGGTGATGAGAGGGAGGGTCAAAATTGCGTGGGATGATAAGATGTATCCATGAGAGTAAGGAGGGTGCGTGCTGATACGGAGGGCGTGGAATAAGAGAAGGAAGGGCGTGAGGTAATAGGGAAGGTACAGGATGACAGGAGGAAGTGTTACATGTAACGCATTACTGTTACTGCCGGTGGACACATGACCTCGCCTGTGACATACAGTCCTTGTATGACCCAAGTTATCTGAAGCCCTTAGCAATACTCAGTCTCCCAGAGCGATCCTACGATTACAGGAGAGTTGACGATGGAGCTGCCTTGTGTCTTTGTTATCTCTTATCAGTGGCAGATGATTGGTATCTATAAGAACTCCACCACCGTTACCACCAGCACTACCACCACTACCACCACTGGGGTCCATCATGACTAAGCCAGGTCTAAGTTCCCACTCCTCACTTCGACTCTGCCAACTCACTTCGATGTCCACAAGAATTAATCTTAGCCTCTGTACAGACCTACAACCGTTGATGTCTCTCATTCATCTACTTTATCTCATTTCTCTTTTTACTCTCTCTCCTCCTGTTCTTCCTCATTCTTTCTTTCATACCTTACTCTCCTCTCCTCATTCTTCTCCTCCTCGTGCCTCATAAATCCTAATTAGCTGTGACGAATCGCTCATTGTTCTCATATTTTTTCCCTTATAGTTTTGTTTAACTCAGAGACAGGGAGGGGACCACCTTGCTTGTCTAACACCTGAGCCAACATTTAGAATTCATAAGCGAATCCTCGGCGAATACTTGATTGCGTCTACAACGATGGCAAACTGAGGTGTGTGTGTGTGTGTGTGTGTGTGTTGTGGCAGGTGTGTGGCGACTGGGATATGTGTTGTGGCAGGTGTGTGGCAACTGGGATATGTGTTTTGGCAGGTGTGTGGCGACTGAGGTGTGTGTTGTGGCAGGTGTTGGCGATTGGGGTGTGTGGTGACTGAGGTGTGTGGGGACTGGGGTGTGTGGTGACTGAGGTGTGTGGGGACTAGGGTGTGTGGTGACTAGGGTGTATGGGGACTTAAGTGTGTGGGGACTGAGGCGTGTGATGACTGAGGTGTGTGGGGAGTGAGGCGCGTCCCCTATCCCTCTATGTTAAGCAAATGAGACCAGCAGATGAGGAACTGGTTATCTGTGACCACAGAATGATTTCAGATCCTTACCTCTCGAAATATCATGCCATCCCTCAAACATGTCTGACATGTAATAGTGGTGAAGGTAATGTTCAGGTTCTAGTGAAAGATTCTATAGTGTTTTTATTAGCTTTAACTAATCCAGAATATTACACTAGACCTAAAGGAACATAATCCAAACGAACGAATGATTTTAATTGAGGTTGAGGTAACCAGCCGTAATAGATTCAGTAGGTCGATCTCAGCTCTTCCTGGGGCAATTAATTCGTGTCAGTCGTTGACTGTGGTGACCGCAGGTTAATACTGCGCGACCCATGAACCACTTTGACCTTCTCCAGGTCAGGTTTACGGTGTCTTTAATAGCGGGTTTTGTGATCCACCACAACACGATATCTGGTTATCTAGCAGGGCACACGATCGCGGGGTAACATTACGGGACAATATTTTGAGGTGCAGTTGCAGGAAGCTACCACAGGGCACCTCATACCGTTATCATGGGAATTAGAACAAGAAACTATCATAATTCTGGAAAGACATTATCTTGTGTGATGTACGACACTATAGGAGGAAAGGATACGAAAGAATCACTACACAGGCAAACTTTACGAATAAAATACAACAGAACTTTCCATTCTCAGTATGTGGATTGTATCATCATTTATGTCCAAGACACTTGGTAACAGCTCCTCAACCCAGATCTAATGTAAGACTCCCCACTGACACACGTACAGGAACTATAGTAACACTACATCATAAATCCTACACTAAATTCCCCCCCCCCCCAAAAAAAAAGAAGCCAATAAACCTCCTCCAGTATTAACTAAATCTTGATACAACACATGTAAATGAAACGTCTCGCTTATATGGTCGAATAAGATTCATTCGTCAAACGAAGCATTTCTTTTTCCAAGAACTTTGTCTTGTAACATCGCTTCGTAAACATGAACTTTGGGGCTGTAAATGATATTCAGGAAGTTTATTTCCTCGATGTATAACCGAGATCTGATTTAAAATTGATCTACAGATATTTAAACATTATTTAACGAATATCGTGGACGTTCTTCTAAATATCTTTAACAGACGTACATACAAAACTAATCGTTACTTACTGACTCATCAGCTCTTGTATGAAGCAGCGGCTAACTAAACGAAGCAACTCATTATCTTCAAAAAAATCTTCAACAGTTTTAAGCCATAGCCTTCTCTATTCCATATAGAAGTTCTATTACTCAGTACATATATATAAGATCACTGTAATTCAACATTGTTATCTTTCCATTTACACAAGAATCATTTTAGTCTGTTCAGGAGGAATATTACATCCTTTTCCAGCTTGTGAAACACATCGAGTGAGACGGTTTGGGGAAGTTCGAGAAAGTCTGAAGCCTTGACCAGCACGGTTCGTCCGATCTCCCGCCCAGCCGGACGCACACTGACTCCTGAAGCCAGGTTAGGCACCTTATATAGTGTTTCCCCTCTTGGTGCCAGAGGCGGCAAGATAATGATATTAATTATTACCCCTCGTTACCTTCATTTGTCGACTGTATTGGCGTTTGTTGGTTCATTTCGCGGGGTTCACAGGGATTATATTGGTCGATTCATTTTCCAGCCAGGTATCACGAAATTTCGCGCAGTGGAACAATCGTTAATATCTTTGTCTCCTGAATATATATATATATATATATATATATATATATATATATATATATATATATACACGTGGGAATACTTCCCACGTATTCCCTGCGTGTCGCAGAAGTTGACTGAAAGGGGTGGGAGCGGGGGAGCTGGAAATCCTCCCCTCCTGTTTTACTTTCCCGAAAGAATCTTTTCGTGCCTTTCCAGGGTCTTTAGAGCCCAAGCAGCACCACCTATACTTCCTAAGGACTCTGAAGGACGCTTCCGTCAACAAGTGTCGGGCGTTGAACTAGACCTAGAAGGATCATATCTTCCTCAGCGTCTCAATAGGTAGTATGGAGACAGCACGAGGGGCAACCGATGAGGAAGATATTGGTGATGGGAAGGGATAGTTTGTATGGGAGGAATGAAACACCCATCTCCTCTTGCTAGCGAACCACATGCTGGAGAGGATAACTGGGGGACCAGCTCGGGTGATGGGCTGGTGCTGGGGAGGGAGGCAGGGAGGACCAGCCCTGCCTCAGGACCCTGCCATCTTTACCTCCCGCTGCTCGTTTTAATTGCCTCTCTGACGGGCTGTCGAGTAAGAAACCCTAAGACGAATGACGCAACACGGCCATATAACCCCGGGACACCTGAGACCTTGGACCGAAATTGAATTCCACCGACTATCCCAACTCTCTGATGATATGCAAATGAAAAACTTAGTGAAATCTGCCCCGCGTTCTTACACCGCCTGATGGCAGACGCAAGTGAAATGTAGGCAGACGGCCCACGCGCCAGTTCCACGAACAGAAGTGGACACAGTCAGTGGTATCAAACGTGTTGCAGTTCAGCTGGGAATGTGGGAGGTTAGGATTGTGGCATAGCGCCTGTCGAGGTGTGTTCTATCGAGGGAGGTCAGGGCTGTGGCACTGGGTCTCTCGAGGTCTGCTGTGACACAAACTGGGGTTTGTTAGATTTGCTTTTAGTGTATTTTCAGGCAAGATGTAATTCTGGATGGGGTGAAATACTTGTGCTTTTTTCTTACATCCTGGCTAGCCTGGATGAATCATACGATGCTAAAGCAACAAAAAGAATATAATTCTTTGAGTAGAATTCATAAAAAACACCAAATTTTATCTTATCTATCAAGAAATTTTACCTTTATTACTTCCCCTCACGGATAATAAGTAGCTGTCCATCCACATTAATTCTAATTCTATTTCTTCTGCGTTTCCGATGTTAAAGGTTGGTTTTGGGGACGTGTTACTCGCTGATATAGAGCATTATGGCTACCCAGCACTGAGGAGAGAGGAACCTTGTGTCTAATAACATCCTTCGAGTTTCTAAACAAGTCAGAAGTTGTTGCTTTTCTAAACAAAGTCGAATAACGTAACCCAATTTTCTACAAGCGAAATTACAGACAGACGTAACATTTTGACAGAACTTGTGAACGCGCTTTCAAGGCCGAAACAAACACCGAATGCTGAACTAAAACGAAAATGCATCGAGCATGTCGCCTCTCTGGGAATGCGGTTTAATTAGAACGCACGGTATATGCAGTGGAGTGTATGCAGTTACACCTGGAGCGAGGCAAGCATTATAAATGCAGCAGCTGATGGCCCAGCCCCACTGTCGAGGGATATATACATATATATATATATATATATATATATATATATATATATATATATATATATATATATATATATATATATGCCGCAGAAACCTGAGATGCGACACTAATTTGAAATTCTATAATGCTAGTAATGTTATGGCGGTTCTGGGTCGTGTGATACATGCCATGGCGTGAGTAATGCGGGATGGGAGAGGATCATGGCGGAAGTGAACCGAGTCATAATTTATATCTATCTTGTTATATTTCTTGCTATATTTGTCTATGTATCTATCTGTCTATGTGTTTATATACTGTATGTATATATATGTATAGTGTTAGGAACAGACAATATTCTCATTTCCACACATACAGTCGCAAGCTGCCGAGAGAGAGAGAGAGAGAGAGAGAGAGAGAGAGAGAGAGAGAGAGAGAGAGAGAGAGAGAGAGAGAGATTAAGGGCAAGTTTGGTATACATATCTCACATCGTCCAACTGTGGTAAGGATGATATTCAGTAAAATACTTTCAAAATGACTACACACAAAATTTTTTTGTACCGATCAAATGAAGATTTTCCCATAAGAACAGATCATAAATGTAGAATACACGCAACATAAACACTAAAGACTATATCTCACTAAAAAATATGACAAAATCTTTAATGACATCTAAAATATCCCAAAGATATTATCCTCCCCCTACCCACCTTTTTTCAAATATCCTAAATTGCATTTTCCAAAAAATATTTCACTTGCAAATAAAGATTGGCTGAGTGTTTGATGATCAAAAACGTGATTGTAAATCATGAACTTTTACTGTAAACAGCTCAGCTCTACTGTAAACAATGAAGTTCTACGATAAACAAGGGGGTTGCAACCAGTGGCGATCTACTGTAAACAAGTGAATTCTATGGTAAACAAAGGAAATCTAATGTAAACATAGGATTACTACTGCAACAAATTATTTCCACTGTAAACAAGGAAGCAATATAAAAAACAGAGTTCTATTGTAAACAATGAAATTCTACTGTAAACAACGGATTTCTAATATAAACAAAGGAGTTCTTCAGCGAAGATCAGAGTTCTATTAATCTCAAACAAGGAACTACATAAGATTGTTTTCCTTGGCATTCATACACTCAGTGTAATGAGACGTTGTATGTGTTTATCGTAATAATTATTCAAAACATCAAATTACATTCGATCTCGACTCATCTTAAAGAACCATCTTTTTCTCACCGTATATGATGAATTATTGACTGGCTCGTCCGATGAGTAGCTCGATAGTAGAAATACGTAACGAACTGCTTGTTACACACTGTTCACTTAATCCACCTTCTTCATGAACAATAATGTACGCTTTCTACGAGCCCTCAGGCCCTTCCTTGGAGGCACTGTGATGCGAAATACTATGTAATGTACGTATCGTCAAGCAAGAAGGGTTCACCAACAACCTAAACACACACTACGATCACCGCTTCAGAAAGCACTCTTTTCCTCATTCCCTCGTGAAGAAGAATATATGTATATACTAAGAGGGGCAACTACGGTACATTTGTATGCCGTCGGGTGACACATACACGGCGCCATCTCACGATGGGCAACCGAACTAAAACAATAAAAGAAAATTGATTTTTTTCTCATCACAGAAAACAGACGTTACTTTAGGGGTAACTTTAACATCTGTGTACTTTTCGGGATTTGTCCTGGAGTCAGACTTTATGGTTATTTAGTGATTTAATTCTTAATAATTCTTATATCTAGCATCTACTGATAAATGTTTTTATATATATTATATTTCGCAATCATGATAATTACAGTTGAATTAGAATATATAGTCTTCTGTTTCTCTGAATAGCGTATTTGGACTGACTGTTTAGAGATAAATTACTGAATAAACTTAGATTCGTTCAGATAATGCCATTAATGGTATGACACCATTAGCGATACATTGCATAATATTAGTGACTTAATGCTGACTGTACCAGCTTTATCCAACGATTTGCCAATAATTGCAGACTTTCCGCCTTATTCTCACGATTAGCCAATCCTTGCTGACGGACCAGCTTCTGTGTACGATTAGCCAATCACTACCAGTGTTCCCACTTCGTATTTTCCTTCGTATTTTACAAACTATGTATGAAATACGGTAATCACGAGGTGAATGAGAAAAGATCATAATATCAAATAAAAGTTGGTTCAAAATTGAAAGAGAAAAGAGAAAAAAGATTGACAGACAAACGAGTGGCAAACATATATTTGTTTTTACAAGGAAAGTAAGTGAAGGCTCGGGGAAGATGTGGTTGTTGATTTGATACGTCAGGCAAACAATAGCTGTAAACAAACTCTCCAAACTTTTGTTATTATCCTCTAATGTTTGTCTCACACTTCATTTCTTTCACAGAACAAAGTTGGCCAAGCAAATATTTCTCATTTTCCCTCCTAGTGAGCTGTAGCCCCGCTGGCATCTTCCTCACATTTGTCTTATCTTTATCTTTAATATTCCTCAGAACTTTTGTTACTGGAGAGCGAAGCCAAATGAGTGTCTATTGTGTTGGCAAGTTGGATTATTCCACCCTGGGCTGAGGGTTTTGTCCTTGTGTGTTTGTGTTGAGTTTTATCATCATCACGTAATCCCAGGAACATCTTTCTCTCCAAACTCGCGGCTGCGCTCCTTCCAGTAGTGCGGTAATGATGGTCTCTGTGACGCCTCGATGACAGACCTACACACACACACACACACACACACACACACACACACACACAGTGTTGAAGACAACGAGTGAGTTTGTGTCTTACATGTGTGCTATTGTGGCTGGCCCGGCTGACGTGGCTGACTCCCCTGACGTGGCACCTGTCGTGTTTGTACTGGCAATAGCCGGGGTCGTCAGGTGGGCCCTCGTTAATCATCAGGGAATAATTGTTTGTCTCAGACAACACGTACAGAACCCGAGTCAGGCGGCTCTCGCTTGTCTCAGGTAATTAGAGGTCCCAGTTAATCTCCTAATTAGAGGAAATAATCAAGACATACGTTAATGATCCTTAAGGAATGGTGAAGTCTGGGTCATCATCAACAAGCGGCAGGTGTATTGATCGAGGCACATCAATAGTCTTGATTACAATGATCAGATGCAGAAGATTAATGACATAGATGAAGCCTTTTAAACCTAAGTAAACCTGAGTTTTTAGATATAGATTACAGACGGTTTCCTTCTTGGTTGTTGCCACTGGCCTCCTCCTCCTCCTGCCATCCTCACTGGAGTGTTCCTCCCCATACACTCCCTCCCGGGGCGTCTGTTGTGGCCCATCCTCCCCACAACTTGATCCTCCCGTTCATAAAACCAGCGACTCCAACTTTTCACCTCAACTCTTACCTCTTTTTCTTTTATTTTTTCCCCCTCTCCCTTCTATACTCTCTCTCTCTCTCTCTCTCTCTCTCTCTCTCTCTCTCTCTCTCTCTCTCTCTCTCTCTCTCTCTCTCTCCCCTACTTTAGTGCCGTCGTAAACCGTGCTGGGGGTCGGGGCTGCCCCAGGCCGCTCTGCTGTATGCCATACGTCGTCGCAGGAGTTACGTTGTCAAGGTGGTATTTCCCCCGTCAGTTCACGACGCGAGATGAACATAGAGAATTTTAGGCTCTGGTTGAGTACACACACACACACACACACACACACACACACACACACACACATAGCAGATGTCATGTGTCACGCGCTACATTTAATTTGGGTCAAGAGTTTAAAGGTCAAGATGACGAGGTCATTTACCTCGGAATGGCATGACTGAGCACCACTTTGGACTATGATATGATCAGTTACCAGATGGGAATTCGTCCTATCATATTCAGCAAGTGAGGCAGGGTTTGTGTCTACGTCCACGTGTCTGAATAATGCTTTGTTTGTTGCAAACAGTTGCAGTACCGCAATGAAAGTTACTGTGCAAACAAGGATACTGTGCAAACAATAGCGTCCTGCTCATGTAGCGTGTAAACAATACCCTCTCAGTAACAACATTCACAAACAGCGGTTCCTGTTGGAATGAATTTTCTGCTTGTTATGAAGAGTTTCTAATATTTCTGACATTTTCCAGTTATCTATAATCCCTATTTTTCCTTCAGTAGTTTCCATGATCAGTACGACCAACCAATCTGATCTCAACTTTATATTAATGTAATCCATGTAATTCATCGTGATTATTTATAATATAATGACAGATTCGTGTTATCTTGTTAAAAACGCACATAAAAAAGAATTTAGAAATCATGAAGCACAAAGATATTTATATGACTATATACATACGGTTTCACGATGTATATAGGTCTAGTACACAGACTTTCACGTACCTAGATGAATCGACTGATTAGGTTCAATGATGACGATAGTTATAATGGATTAGAATTATTTTTGTGTTAATCACAGATCACAGAGTGAGGGGATGATCCATAAGGCCCAATTTATCCTTAAGAGTTCACTTGCAGTTGGTTCTATCAACACAGACTCACAAAACCATTCGGACTTTTTTCTTTTTCCTGTGGATTCATCTACTGGCTAGGCAATGGAGAAGCGGCACAAGTCTATCAACGCCAAAGAAAATTGGCGAGAGACAAACTCTGGATTGGGAAGGTTGGTCCTGAGTGGGGAGTGTGCAGGGCAACTCGATGTGTGGGGCAGGGGTTGGCTGCTTGAAGCCAGGCCACGTCTGATCCAGCCCTCCGTTCTTTATGAGCCAGGGGGAGCTGGCCCCCTGCGCGTCCCGCTGAAGTTTACGTTGGTGTACCTCAAACTGTGTAGGGGAGCGTGTACCGGCTGTTGACAATGCTGAAAGCCATGTTTACTCGTGCAGGAGCGAGTCGTGAGTTGCGAGGAACACATCGGTATTCTTAGCAGCTAGTCAGAGCATTGAAGGATCCATGATGGTGTTGGATGCTTCAAGTTAGCTAGTGTGGTGTGTACTACTACTCCTGTATCGAACGGTACAGTCCAGTGGCAGCGTGAGCCATGTCACGTGAAGGAACAAGATTATAAAGAAATACGAAGAAATACAAGCAGCATTAGACAGGCCACTGAGTCCTTTCGAAGATGCTTGTGGTGAGGTATTGCTCATCCTGGAGAACCTTCGCAGAGGAGGTGTGTCTGTTCTACCACGAGGGAGCTTAAGTTTGCATCATATATCCAGGTTGTGGACGAGGTGCACCTCACCTCACATGATACTCGTGTTTGTGCAAGAGATGTCGTCGTCCCAGTCCCCTGGTCCACCATACCTTATGGTTACCATCTACCGTGTCACCTGCTTATAGACCCACTGCGTCATCTCTACACACACATCCTGACCACTTCACTTACACCTGTGACTTGCTATCATTACGATCACTTCACCTGCATCTGTCATTGCCTCAGCCTCGTGACCCCGTCACCTCCTACTGTCCCCTTCTGACTCCCTGACGGGTTCAATCACTGTCCCTCACTGACCACCCGGACCACACTGACAGTTGCTATCACCTTCCCTGAGGTCCTCTTCTTCTGTGTCCGCTCTGTGCTTCTATTTCTCCCCCTCTACCCTTATCAACGACCCTCATACTCTCCCTCTCACTGTCCACTCACACTCTCTCTCTCTCTCTCTCTCTCTCTCTCTCTCTCTCTCTCTCTCTCTCTCTCTCTCTCTCTCTCTCTCTCTCTCTCTCTCTCTCTCTCTCTCTCTCTCTCTCTCATTCCCTTCCCCTCCTCCTCTCAAACACACTGACCACCGGTCGAGTCCACCTCTGACTCACTGGTTGACACGGGAGGGGGTCTCGCTGGCCAGGCGGAGGAGGGTGAAGCCCAAAGAGTTGTGGTATTAACGAGGGGTCCTCAGCGACACAAGGCAAATGTCAGGTTCTTTCTCTCTCCCTCCAGTTCCTGCCCCTGCTGGGCAAACAGAATCTGAAAAACACTTCGGGACAGAAATGATGAAGGTTTGCGTTAGTTTCTGTGAGTTTCATGAAAGGTACATCAAATAAAAGCATCAGACTCTGGGGCTAGTAGTAAGATCTTAAAACCACATGGATGATAGTGACCCAAGTGAAACGTAAAGCGAGATCTATACTGAAAAGTAGATTCTTCTCGAGTCAGAACCGAAGGCAAATTAAAACTTTAAACCTCTCCAGAAAATTTGAGTCTTGAGCTGACGTTGTGTTATAACGGGGTTATACTGACTGTTTACTTTCCAAGACAGTTACTTCATGGATCTACGTCTGCTTCCCTAGGTCGATATGTCAGTCGACAGGAAACGTCCGGGTCACTTCTGTAGCGTCGAGGCAAGTTTGGCTGCACAACAGGTTGGAGGCGCTTGATAATCGATGGTGTATCTGGGACGATTCAACCCTTCTGTTAATCCCTAATGCAACGAGACAAGTGGCTAATTACCTGAGTGTGTGTAGCGGGCCCTGAACGTGAGAGCAACGGTGCTTCGAGTTATCTCTTCACGGATGAGGATAAATTTGGCTTCATATGGGACGATCCTGTGAAGATTTTACAGTGACTCTGGGCAGTACGATGAATGTATAAACGTATGAATATAAGTAGAATCCAGATATCATTCATTTTCATAATCAAGAAGAGAATAAGACTGAATATATATGCATACACTTCTCGTGAGGGGTTTCAATAAGTCTTTCAGTGACTATTTACATGTTGATCAGCTGGCATCGGTACACACAACCGAACTCAGAACTGTCAGTGATGCTGATAGTCTGTCGGACCGTATGCAAATTTATGCCTCTTGGAATGGCCTCCAACTTTGCTTGCCACCGAAGTTAGAGCAACGACGCCTGTGGAACTTTTTTTAATCGGGTTTATATTTTATAAGATAGAAAGTTTTATTGGAGGCTAAATTAGATGATATTAAGATATAAGCTGAAGTTCTTAAATATAATGACTTCAGGATAGTCTGAAAATGAATTAAGTTTCTTGATGAGTTTAATATTCTCGACGTCTAAGTTTTCTGGAGAATATTCAGTAAATTAGATGAGTGTCAGAGGAAATCAAGAAGTGGGAGGCGTGGCTCAACTCACAGACAGACGTCATCAGAAGTGAGGGACGTGGAGTGTTGCATGGGTCATGGAGAGAGAGAGAGAGAGAGAGAGAGAGAGAGAGAGAGAGAGAGAGAGAGAGAGAGAGAGAGAGAGAGAGAGAGAGAGAGAGAGAGAGAGAGAGAGAGAGAGAGAGAGAGAGAGAGAGAGAGAGAGAGAGAGAGAGAGAGAGAGAGAGAGTAATGAAGCAAGGGAGGATATCCAATAGAACCCCCCCCCCCCTCCACCTCCTCTCATTTTCATCATTTATCATTTTTTTTCCACCAGTTCTCCATCCTTCATGGACATATTGTCCTCCTCTTCCATATCTGATTCCTCCCTGCTACGGCACATAGTCCGCCAGCGGGCGGGCATCCTGAATACGAAATATCCATTAACTTTCAATTATTTCGTGGCAGAACAAACACCCTTACATTCCCTTATGAGGGCGTCCCATTCCGCCATCCCAGCGCTCCAATCTTCTCCACAATATTTGGCCACGTAAGTAATTCAGCGTTTAAACAAAACATTACGTCGAGACCACGCAGGCGCTCAGGAACACACGGGAAACAATAATCTTTATAGGCCACAGACCTGCCTCTATATTCCTGGATAAGTGATCATCCAGGAATTAATTAATTTTCTGTGTCTATCTTTGATTGTTGTTGTATTCATTTGTTTCTTGTATTTATCTATCGCTCTATTTGTAAACTTTTTTATTTTCTCTTTCTTTCACAGTTTTTGATTCCCCTTTTGTCATCTCTTTGAATTCCTGCCTCCACTGTCTCCACCACTGTGACCCACTGCCTCTCTCTCTCTCTCTCTCTCTCTCTCTCTCTCTCTCTCTCTCTCTCTCTCTCTCTCTCTCTCTCTCTCTCTCTCTCACCGTCAAAGCTATCTCTCCGTCATTCATCACTCCCTCGCCCTCGTTCAGCTGATGCAGTTAGTTAATTATGATAATGTTATCAAACTTGTGTCTGAAGTTATGAACAGGAGAGGCCCAGCGACTGGCTGGCAAGTTGCTCTCTACCCCACTTGACTCTCGCTCTCTTTCTCTCTCTTTTCCATCCATCTCACTCTTTCACACTCCTCACTGACGCCTGACTCTCCTTTTGTCTCGTCTTGCTTCCCTTGCTACCCAAGCACCTCACCCAAGCCTCACTCCTCTCCTTACCAGATTACCTCCTCTTCCTCCTCCTTCACGACTTGCACTATGACGCTTCTGACACGAGGACAGTTTTCTTCAGACGGCCTTCTTTGCATAGCCAAAATTTCCACTTTTTTTTTTTTTTCAACTCCTTCTTTTTCAGGAAGCTCTTCACCAAGAGAACTCCGTTTTTCGCGCCAGGTTTATGTTTGGCTTTCATTGATAACTCCTGACACTTTATGTCCAAGGTTCAAAGTGTTTATTTGCCCACCAGAGTCCTTGATATAAAGATATATCTCAAATCTCATTCCAGAACCCCCACTGGCCGAAGTCTCCTTCTCTCTGTAAATGAACTTCCTCAAAATATGTACAGATCAAACATGGTCGCTTCCTCATCCTTTCTTGTTCTTTACTTTGGTTAGTGCGGACGAGGAGCTCTCGTGTGCGTCTCTGTTCTGCTAACCTTGGTGTGTGGCAGCGAGGCGGATCTTGGAATCCCTGTTCATCTGGTGGGAGCAATCCTGTGAGGGATGTGTGTGGGGGCGCTCCTGTGTTCAATCCAAATGTTTTGGAAGATCTTGGTGGGTTTGTTGGTCTGAAATGTATGTGTGTGTGTGTGTGTGTGTGTGTGTGTGTGTGTGTGTGTGTGTGTGTGTGTGTGTGTGTGTGTGTGTGTGTGTGTGTGTGCAGGTCAGGTAGGATCCATGTCTCTGTTGCTTGTGTCGCTACGCGGAATCGTTCATCTCGTAACATAAGTGTAATCATCTAGATTTACCTGTCTCTCCTATTATCCCTGTCCGTTAATTGGTTAATTATAACTTTAGTTTCCCATAACTCTTAATGAGCTACAGGTGAGTTATAGGTGTCTCATTCTCCTATGATGATTACATATATATATATATATATATATATATATATATATATATATATATATATATATATATATATATATATATATATATATATATATATATATATATATATATATATATATATATATATATATATATATATATATATATATATATATATATATATATATATATATATATATATATATATATATCACTCGAATGTATATTTGTGTAGGGAAGACAAAGTCATTTGAAACCTTTAAGAATAATCTTGCTCTGGGATATTCGTCAATTTTCGCAGTCCCATTACGGGTTATTCGTGACTTTTCGTAGTCATATTACGGGTTAGTTGTGAGCTTTCGTATGTGTTGTGAGTGATCATTCGTGTAATTTCACAGCAATGTATATATTCACGCTACCTCAACCACGCCAACCCAGTTACAAACACATGTACACCTATATGTACATGATTACACACGTATGTACCGGTCTGTATCCCTGTAACACTCCTCCTGTACTCTCCTTGTTCAGACTAATGAGGGTCATACTTCAGGGTTCCCCTTCCATTCTCCCTTCCTTTAAATTCCCCTCTACCTTTCCCTCATTTACCATCCCCTTTTTTTCCCCCTCTCTTCTTGTCCCTTCCTTCCTAATTACTTCTAACCTCCCTAAACACAGGAAGGAGAACGAAAAAACGACACCACAGGATTGTGGTATTGCTACTGACGATTGTGTAAAGGAAACATAAGACTTGGGAAAGTTATGTTCAAATCTTCCAGTTATTAGCAAGGATGCAAATCCTATAGGCAGACTCAATGCATGATGTCACCAGGACACACACTAGTGCATATATAAACATATGTACGGAAATATATGTAAAGCTATGTATATAACAAGATACATACCTATGACAGTAAATATCCTGAATTATACATACGCACATCCGTCAGTATAATGAATAACGTATACATATACTGTATGTTACATACATTCAGACGCGAGCAGAGGTAATGTATTATACATCCACAACTTCATCATTATACGCACTATATACGCCTTCGTCAGCGTATTAAGGAAATCGTACAAATATACAAGTGAATATTTGGATACTTCTCTATTTCCAGTTACTTATTCTAGTTATTTTCATCGTTTCGTTTTCTGTTTATTCCCTTCTAATATCGTATTCCTTTAAGCACCCCATTTGCCACAATACATTTTGATCATATATCCTATTTCATTTTCACCCTATTTCATAATCCTATTTGCGTACTGACAAAATGCTGGAGCATATTTCAGAAGGATTCTGAATACAAGATAGAATAGTAAATACAGAGACAAAAAGGTTTAGAATATTGTGTATATCTACTGTACTTGTGTATCATGTTCTCACATATAAACTCCAGGTGTTGAATGGCTAATAACTTGTAAAACCCATCAGGCCTTTTATTGGCAAGAAATTCAAAAACGAAAGGAATGGAAGCGACCGGCGATATCTACACTGCTTCTCTATATTTTCTTTCTTTTATCCTTTCATGTAATATTGTGTGCGAATGTTGGGCTCTCTCTCTCTCTCTCTCTCTCTCTCTCTCTCTCTCTCTCTCTCTCTCTCTCTCTCTCTCTCTCTCTCTCTCTCTCTCTCTAAGTCGTTATCAGGGACGTATCACGTCTTATCTCCGTTCAGTAGATTTTCATCGTGTATCTTCATGTCCTCTCCAAATTCCACTCTCCTCTCCCACTCTCACTTCCTCTCATCCCCTCTCTCTCTCTCTCTCTCTCTCCTTCCTCCACCCTCATACTTCACCCCACTCTCCATCTTCCCAAAATTCCACATCTCCTCGCTCACTTCACCCCAAGTCTTCAAAGGATTTCATCTCCCCTTCTGTCTCCCCGAGCAGTCCACCCCACCTCCCTCCCCCTCCTGGTCCTCCTCCTCTTCCTCCCCCTCCTCCTCCTCCTCTTCCTCCCACTCCTCCTCCTGCACATTACTGGGCAGAACAAACACAATTTCCAGGTTATCGACAATTTTCATCCGTGGCGCCGTGGAGAAACATCTGGTGTGGAGGGCTGGCCCAGGGTGTGAACATACCGGGACCCACGTTCGAACCCAGGTGGGGCCAATATGATCCCTGGACCAGGGTCCTGGCTGATGCTGCATCTGTACCACACTAGTCATCTAGATATCTATCTTCCTCTGTATCTATTCGTATCTATCTCTGTCTCTCTTTGACTATGTATCTATCCCTTTTTCTGTCTACATTTGCGTATTCATCTCTTCACATAGATATATACATATACATAACTTTCTCTTCAGCTGTACACCTATGGAAAGGCACAATCTGTTGACATATTTATGTTCTAACCCATTGATCTGTCGCCTTATCTAGCCATCTATACCTCTGTCCTGTAACTATCCATGGCAATATAGACGTGGACAACCAATCATAACATCCCTCACACTAAAGACGTACTAACGCACCTCCAAACATACGTACATAACAACTACTTACTTTATATTTCTCTATAGTGAGTGAATGACGTGGCTCAGGCGAGATATGCCTCAGCCAAGGCCACCCTCCCTCAGTTTCTCCTTATCCCAGATATAGTGCAGACGGCTGCTCGACCTCTGAGGAGCCGAAGGATGTGTACCAGGGATCATTAAGGAGGTCCAATCTGCGTGCGCAGGATGACCCACATTGGTCAGTGGTGCTTCGGGGGACGATCCTTTTTGAGGAGGACGTCAAGTTCCCTCACTACTCAGAAGACATTGTTGTTTAGCCAAGTTGCTCTTGGTGTGGAGCGAGGGGAACACGGGGGTGAAGGGGTTGTGGGGCTGAGGCGAGGAAATAGGGCTAAAGCTGGGGAAATAGGGTCAGGCTGGAGACATAGGGTCAGGCTGGGGACATAGGGTCAGGCTACGGAAATAGGGTCAGGCTGGGTAAACAGGGTCATGCTGGGGAAACGGGGTCAAGCTGGAGAAATAGGGTCAGGCTGGAAAACTAGGATCAGGATGGTGAAAAATCTGACCCATTCTGAATTCAAGAGTCATTAACACCCATCAGAAGTCAGGACTACAACGAGACATTACAACAAAGTTTTCTTAGTAAATTAAAACAGTTGCAGGAGAACAGATGTTATGCAAATGAGACGCCGTCTTATATAAACCTTGGTACTCCTTCATCTCGAGCGCCTAACACACACACACACACACACACACACACACACACACACACCACACACACACACACACACACACACACACACTCAAAACTCATCATGTAATCAGATTGTATAATTTACATAATTGCTATCGCCTGGGCGTCGTGGGGGCCAGAGGGAACAGCTATATCCAGCATTTAGCTGATGAAACGTTGAAGTTTATATTTGCAGAGCAGGAAGTGCACTGGTTCACATGTCGTCGCTACCTTACGAGGTTTAGATACGATATCTTATTCATCTTTTTTTGAACTTCTTTATTATCATTTTCATTCTTCCTTTGGTCAACTAAGATTTTTAGTCCTTTTTGTATAGTGTTAGAGTTATAGCAAATAATATGACCTAATTGCTCTGTTAACCTAATTCTACAGTCAATATCCAGGTGAACCATTCATTAGCAGAGGCAGGTAGTGTAGTTAATGATCCGTAGGAGGTGTTACCTTCCAGGTTGGTTAATTAGTAGAGACATGTGTTGTAGTCTTCCAGTGTCATTAATTAGTCGGCACAGGTGGTGTAGTTTCCCAGGGAAATTAGAGACAGATGGTGTAGTCTTCCAGTGCAATCAATTAGTAGGGACAGATGGTGTAGTGTTCCATGGTTAATTGGTTAGCAGAGACAGGTGGTGTCGTCTTCCAGGGCGAGGCTCGGTTCTTGAACTCGATGCTTCAGCCTGGAACACAAGACCAGCCACTCACACACTAACTCTCTCCTTGCGGGGTACTCGTCTCACACTGCACAGGTCGAGGCACGGAGGTAGGGAGGGAGGGAGGCAGACCGTGCTGGGTGATGCAGACGGATGTTGTCGAGCTTAGATTCGACAGGTCTAGTGGCCAGCAGGGACCACAGTTGTCTTGCCCCGGCCCCCAGCCGTTCTCAAGAGGTAGATGGGTCGTGACTGGACAAATGTCATTGCCATTAAGGACCCAAACTACCGTTAAAGAAAACGAGTCAGGTCGATTCTTAACTGGACAGACTCGTCTTAGCATCGTCATTCGGCGATGTGGGCCGTCAAGACTTGATCCCTCGTCTGAGAGGATGTCTCGACTGACTGGGCGTCGTCCGCTGGGGCAGGAGGGTTCCTCAGTCCACTCTGCTGGCCTGTCCAATGATCCTACGCAGACCTCCTCACGACGCCGGGTCTCCACACGCTCTGGAATGGAAAATATTGTGGCTGGTGAGGCACAAGTGTGGAGGATTGTGTTGTGGTGGATTAGATGAACACGTCTCGCACGAAGACTCGAACCAACAAACCGTAAAAAAAAGATGTATTATCATTCATGGCGTTGCATCAGTCGCGTATGTCAGCCATATTGAACAAGACCTAAAACTCATCTTTGCTCACCATTCGCAAAATATATATTACTGATTTAAACTGTTTCCCATAACCAACCAGGGAAGACTTATGGATTAAATAATCATATATATCGACCCACAACTTACGCTGGTCAAGTGTCTGTTATCCAAAGGAAATTATCATTACAATTTAGACATACAAAACCACCAGTGAATATCTACAATAAAGTTATTCAGATGGACTATGATGATATACGGCCAAAGACGCAGGCACGATGATGTAAGCTATCCAACACGATGAACAGCTGGTCAAACGCGCTAAGACTGTTGAGGGATTTAGAACCGGGATCATACGTATAGCTTTTAATCGGGATCATACGTATAGCTTTTAACTTAAAGTGCAAATATTGCTGATGAAATTCAGTGCTATGAGAAGGACATAAAGAAATGCTAAGTATTGAACTATAATCCAACATTCATCACGTCATTCGAGAGAGGACATAATCACTGAGTATACAAACGAACGATTGTTTCCCCCCTCATGGAGCAGTTAGGCCGTTGTTTCACTCACGCGCGGGAAAGCGATTCCAAAGTGTTGAGTTAAGCCGCTAGAGTGCAGGTGGCAGTACACGGGTATTACCCTGTGTGTGTGGACGGTCGGGTCGTGGAGTGTTGACATATTAAGAAGTGTTTAAGCTACGGCGGACTAAGGTTTTCAAGTGTACTGCGAGGTTTATTCCACCCCAAGTGCTCTAAGATTCGAAGCTTCAAGTATCGTGAATTGCTTCACACGTGCGGTTCGCTGCGTCCGGAAGTTTGAAGCTTACACCAGCTTGATGGAGGATGTTGAACCAGGTCCCGCACACGTCAACAGACGAAGGTATGGCATTTTCTAATCTATTTTATATATAGAAAAGAAATACGTCTTTTGAAAGAGAGCCAAAAGCAACTAAAAAACTGAGCCATCATACCCATAAGCTGTAGAGCTGTGCCCACTAAGTTATTCATACTGACGAAATTTTCCTGAGTTTGGGTCAACACATCATCTCAAACTTATCTAAGGACAGCCTGATTGATCGATGTAGTGACCATTTATGGGTAGTGTCTGTGTGTTACAAGGAGAGTGTTACACTCTTGTTGCCCCGTCTCTTACATCTTTTTTACATGCGTCATATCTTAACTCGTGTGTGTGTGTGTGTGTGTGTGTGTGTGTGTGTGTGTGTGTGTGTGTGTGTGTACCTACTTGTACCCGTATGTTGTTTCACTTAACTATCATTCCTGGTGTCATTAAAGAAACATTTCAAGACGCGTCCAATTAACAGCATCAAACTGGTCATTACAGGTGAAAAAAAGAAATCGCCAAAGCCAGTGTATAACTTGCCACTAATTGCTCGTCGAATTAGTTTACATCATTCAGGAAACACTAGCTCATTATTCCGCTCAAAACCGACCATTTACCCTTTGAACAAGGTCGTCCCCCGTATATCACTAGATGTTAATGGTAGTTGTATCTATGGCGTCTGCTATAGGGTTGACCATGATATGAAATAGACGTTGCGTTCAAGGGAGCTGTTTGGTGATGTAAGGTTCGATGGTCTCGTTAAGTGCATAATAATAATAATCTCCCGTGACGATGTGGTCACTACACGAAAGAAATCATGACCTTGTTCCCCACACGTTAGAGGCTGAGAGAGAGAGAGAGAGAGAAAGAGAGAGAGAGAGAGAGAGAGAGAGAGAGAGAGAGAGAGAGAGAGAGAGAGAGAGGCTGGATGCTGGACACAATCGTCATAAATATTCTGGAAGGTGTTTACATCATCACCCAGCACCACCCACCTCCCTGTTTGCCTTCCCTGGGTACGTGTTTGACTTTGGACTCCTCCTCCTCTTCCTTCTTACTCTTCTTCTCCTCCTCCTCCTCCTCTTTCCTCTCATCCTTCTGTTTCCTCTTCTTCTCTCTTGCTAGTGTTCGTCTCATTGACAGATATAGTGGATAATGGCAACTACATCATATAGGGCAACACACTATACATATAACTATCACTCAACAACACGACACGTAACCCTAGATCTAAATGGAATGACATCTACGCGCAGGTTCTAGATCTTCCTTTCAGCAAAATCTCCTCGTAAGTACTCGTAAGCAAGTACTTTATATATATATATATATATATATATATATATATATATATATATATATATATATATATATATATATATATATATATATATCAGAAGCAAATAACATCCAGTCGACCAGACTGTGAGAGACTGTGTTCTCCGACGATGCAATTCTCGCTGGTGTGCACCAGGAACGTCAGGTATTTTCCTCAGTTAATCATCTTTTCTGACACTGGAAAATTGACGAATTGACTTGAGTATGACGAAAACTCTCGGGGAGTAAGTCAGGTCCGTTGCGTTGTCGAAAATTCCTACTCTCTTTTTTTTTCGCCCATCTGAACATCACGGATGCGAAGATTGTTTATCACAAGTTCTTTAGCAATGTTAGTTGAGTTATTAACTGGAGTGGACAAGTTTGGGAAAGATGCAGACAAGATGGACGAGGAAACTCTTAAAACTCTTGTTGCGTTTTACTAAGGAAACACTTTTTTTTTCATTTCTTTCATTCGTATATTGTCTTTCATCTCTGTTTTACACGTTATTAACAAGACTACTTAGATAAATGCTGAGTATGATCGAGTATGTTGATGAATATTGATTATGCTTTTATGTTTGTGTATTTCTAAAGACAGGATGTGTCCAAAACAGAAGCAAAGAGATTAAATAGCGCCTGATGGGAGAGTGTCGACTGCTGGTCAGGTCAGCGAGGTCACAGGTGAGGACTTGTTCCTGGGTTAGGTCGCAAAACAGGTTGGGAACTGTTACTTGGAAGAGAAGATGGTTTGGGTTGATTCCTGGCTGCTTAAGTGAATTTCCAACATTATATATCAGATGTGTTTATCAGCCACAGCAGATGATGCTGTCCACTGGAAAACCCATGATGATGATATCGTCTTAACACATAAAGAAAGCGAGATCCGTCTCTCCTTCTGTATGTTCCCACACCTCTGCTCACTACGGCAGAGGGCCTCCCACACCACCAGTCCGGACACACACACACACACCACACGACCCCTCACCTTCAAGAGCGAGGCCTGAGCAGCGTGTGTACCTGCTGCTGAGGCGGACTCACAGAGACACGGGTATGACCGGCGGCTGAGTGATGCGTGCTCACTCGGCTGAGGTGGTGAGGTACAGGTGTAAGGAGAACGGCTGTGGGATCAACTTCTGCTTCCCCATCTATCCATCCAAGGAAGGGGACTTGACAACCACTGTAGTTCTGGCTCACTGCGACGGACATCATTAACCTTCTCACGATATCCAGGTGGAAATCTGAGCTTCCTATCCCGTCCAGGGGTGCTCCTGGTGTCCCCCCCCCCCCAGACCTTCCCAGTACACCAGAGGTGAGGGGTAGAGAGAGAGAGAGAGAGAGAGAGAGAGAGAGAGAGAGAGAGAGAGAGAGAGAGAGAGAGAGAGAGAGAGGGAGAGAGGGGTAAAACTCGTCCGGCTGCACCTTAGGTGCCCCCATGATCTGCCCCAGTCGTAAGAGAGGGGTAAAGTGCTTTCTACTGGTGCTCTAGGGATGGGGAAGTAAGAGATGGGGTAAATTACGTCAACCGGTGGTGCAGGTGCCCCATTGTGGTGAAACTGGAGAGAGGATTGGGGAGAAGTGGCTCAAATGGTAACACAGACTCCAGAGCTTTGACGATGAGTCGCCCACGTATATATATATATATATATATATATATATATATATATATATATATATATATATATATATATATATATATATATATATATAAAGAAAAGCTGAGACGATGAGGCATGAGGAGGGAAAGAGGCGAGGCTGTGTGGAAGGTCAAGGATGTGTGAGGTAATGAGAACTCGACGCCCCCTCTCCAGAGAGACCCGCCTGCTGAGGAATTCCGCTCGCAAGGAGAGAGAGAGAGAGAGAGAGAGAGAGAGAGAGAGAGAGAGAGAGAGAGAGAGAGAGAGAGAGAGAGAGAGAGAGAGAGAGAGAGAAGAGGTCACTTATTTGGCAGCAAAGTAGTTATCACCATCATCTGATATCACGACAGATATCACTGACATAACTACAATTATCAGAGTTAATAACATAAGTACAATTATCAGAGTTAATAACATAACTACAGTTATCACTATAATCTGACATCACTTCTATCCGTCTCTATGAAATGACACACATGTATAAGGAAACATATCATCATAGATAGTTTGTACATAGATATGTCATTTCCTCCACGTCTGAAGATCAACATAATGTTACTTTAGTTCTTCATGTCTCAAACAAGTCACTCACCACATAGGACCAGCAACACACGTTACAACACCAGGAATCAGTATTTCTGTAATGTATTCCTGTAATTCATCTAAACTTCAGTAGTGATGATGACGATTGCCTGTACCCAGGAGTTATGTTACATAACATGACCTGGCCAGGAGCCAGGTTATTACAAAGGTTAAAAGTTCATGACCTAAGCAGCAAAGCGACAACCATCAATCTATCTGTTTATCTATCCATCTGTATATCTCTCTATCTCTCTATCTATCTATCTAATATATATAAAACCCGTGTAGACATCAACCTCCTCATCCTTCACAGAAAGTGAAAACTAAAATACGTACTCGACGGGGCACCAGAAAAAGTATATATATATATATATATATATATATATATATATATATATATATGATTTCGTCACCTGGCGGTGAGACGAGTCAGTCCTTCGCGTTTCCTCATCCCGAGAATATAAAGCCGGGAACATCCCAGCTCAGAGCAGGTCGTCGTAACCCATGAATGTCCCCCAGGCTGAGAGAGAGAGAAAGAGAGAGAGAGAGAGAGAGAGAGAGAGAGAGAGAGAGAGAGAGAGAGAGAGAGAGAGAGAGAGAGAGAGACCTCCGCGTCCTGGAACATCTCACTTCACCTTACTCCTGCTTGGAGCGCAGCCCTAAATATGCAGGAGACCCATAAGAGGGGTTATGGGGTAACGTATGTCAATGTTTTAGTAAATGTTGTGCAGAAATTCCTCCCCAGTAATGTCCAGTTCCATTTTTCACTTACATCAGAGTGTTTAGGCGAACGCGAAATTTCTAATTCCATATTAATGTATATACATATCCCTTCAAGCGTTTCATTTTTAGATCTGCATTATATAGAGAATGTCAAGTGATACGTCGGAAACAAATGTATAACTTGTGTCATTCATTGTTTCTCGTACCTTTGTGCAGCGTACGAGGAATGAATAATATCTAGTTCAACACAACTTGTAATCTTGCATTACAATGTCTCGTTTCATTTTAGATGTATGCGCTGCACTAGTTTGAATAAAGCCTTATGTATGATGCAGTTTAGAAAAATGAAGTTTATACTTAATGGAGTGTATACGTGTGTTTAGTATTATAGAGTGCATACGTATATCAAGTATAATGGAGTGTATACGCCTATCAAATATAATGGAGTATATACGTATATCAAGTATAATGGAGTATATGCGAACATCAAGTATGATGGAGTATATACACGTGTTGGCTTCCATTTAGTAACGTTTTGATATCTTTTTGAACTTTGATTTATATACAGTGCTTTCTGCCATACAGTCAAAACATCTATGTAAGCAAGTGGAGCAGAGTTCTGTTATAATCATTAAATACTTTTGATTTTATTGTGGGAGTAATTATAGTTTCTATCTATTGTATTGATCTATGATCTATGTGATTTGCATCGTCTATGTCTTGATGGCTCGTTCCACAACTTTTACGTTTCTCACTTGGGGTCTTTTTACATAAGCATTTGTTTTTCATTATCATTTTTCTTTATTTCAATCTCTTTTTCCTATCGTACAAGTGGTATACAGATGATGAACATCAAGTGAGGAAAACATGCTTCAAATGTTTCGAAAAATGATAGGAAAGTATTTTAAAATTGTTTTGAAAATATTAGAAAAATGTTTCAATTAATTCGAAAATAGTCGAGAACGCGGGTTAGAAATGTTTCGAAAATAATAAGGGAAAATTGCTTCAAATATTCCGAGTTCAGTAAGGAAGGTAAACATGCTTGAGATGGGTCTAAAGCAATATTCTGAAATCAGTAAAGCAAACATGATTCAAATGCTTCAGAAACGGTGAATAAAACATGTTTTAAACACAGACATTTGTCGAAAACGTTTATACCTCACTTTTGTTGATGACACACACCATGTAAACAACGTTCCTACATCTGAAGCTCTTTGAAGCCGTCAAACTTCACAGGACAGGATTCCGTGTTTACATTGATGATTCACATATCATCTACACCTCTGTTTACCTCGAGGTTCCTAAAATGTTGCCTGATATACCTCTTTCCCGCGTGTGTGGTTAGAGTCTGCAACGCATTCACGTCATCATCAACGCAGAGTGGAGTCATATATGGATGGGCCACATGTGTAGTGACGGTGTATGTCGTCATAGGATTAAGTTCTACACCTGGAGAGGTGTTGGTGGGTGTAGTTTGACGATGACGCCCTTAACGACCCTGGCAGTTGATGGGGCTTAAGGTCCTAACAACCAATCAACCAAATGTAGGATGAATGTATCCACAAGGTGTTACACAACTGGTGCTCATGGGAGAATAACGCTTCGGTGTCGCAATTTTACATTAATGAATAGCGGTAAACTGAATGTAGATGGCTAACATCAGGCATGAGTTGTATAATGGGATGTATTGTACATTGAATACATCGCCATGAGCTATTTGTACATATTATACATCATAACGTCATATATATATTCATTTCGTCATGTAACACTTATCTTACACTATATACATTGTACTATGTACCCTAACCAAATGCATATACATCGTCATATACCACCAAGAGCCAACTATATACACTCAGTATACCACACACATCCCTCCAGCAGCCCCTCACTGAGTGATGTATGATGTACGGACAATATCCACACATATGCCTGCTTCACACACCAGAACGCACCAGTTAGCACCACCCTCTCCCAAACACGTGGACTGATATCTTCAAAGGTCACATGAGACAGGGAGAGACGAGCTATTGCATAGGGGAGGAGAATTTTAAAGGTCTTCACTCGTTGAACCTTCGTCGTGTGATTAGAAAACTAATTTCTCAATACAACATTTTGTAAGATATTCGCAATGGAAGGGATAGCTTTTCATCTCCAGTTGTTCTAGCTAATCAGAGGCTTAAACTGTTCTAATTAGATGTTTGTCTTTGAATGATTGAATAGGACACTCGTTTAGAATGTGTTCGTAATTGACAGTAGGTAGTTCAATTGGTTATCTATCTATCAATCTACTTCTTTCACGTCCGATCCTAAACCATTTCTCAGTTGACTGAAACAATATCCCAAAAGAGGCGTGATTTTTGAAGGATAGCTGGCTGGCCACCTCCCTCCAGTGCCTCTACAACAGAGTCAAGTTGGGTTGTGCGTGTAACCAAGTGGCGTTGTGGCATATGCACGAAATGTACACCACTCTCTGGCTATTAACTTTCGTCTACGATAAATCTCCACGTCCGGTCGAGTCATTTATTCTTGTGACGAGGTTAATATCGTGACCTTGACGGATTCACAGCCTACCCAGGGGTAGAGCCTGCAGGCTGAGCAACAACCATGCAATGTACAGGTGTTTGTGAAAATATATGACGACCTTGATAGGTACCGTCCTGTTTGTAGGTGATGATATAGGTTCTTTTCCCTGTTAGTAGAAAGAATCTTGATGATAAAGGATCTGAACAGAAGTAGATTCTTTATACTCACAAACTAACAGAAGGAGAATATGATTGTTTCCTTGAATAGCGTATCTCAGCGGTTGAAATATTCAAGAAGCAATTAGCTAGCTCAATTGCCTGGAAACTGGCCTTGTTACGCGCTACTAAAACATACACTCAATTATGCAGTGAAGATGAGTGAGGAAAGTCTTTGGATCTCCTGGGAGAGAAATTCTAGCGAAGGTGTGTGTGTGTGTGTGTGTGTGTGTGTGTGTGTGTGTGTGTGTGGGCGAACCTCCTGGAAGAGGAATTCTAAGCGTGAATAAGACTGAATAAAATCTTAGTGAATCCTGGAAGAGAAATGCTTGGGTATAGATGCTACGGAGTGGGGAAAAAATTCCAGACAATGTGGCGGACGGAGAGAAATGGCGAGGCGAAAATATGTGTCATGAGGATTCCTTGAAAAGCAAGAAAGTAAGATGCAGGAAGAACCATTGCAGGTATGTAGAGAGCAGGGAGGAAGATCACCTGCACAGAAGATGTTGAGGAAATACACGAGGAAAGATAGATAGATAAATAGATAGATAGTAGGAGTAAGACTAGGATCTATCATGGATCAATATTTAAAGATGTTTCTAGATGGAGAATAAAGAAAGGAAAGAAATATGAGGTGAAAAGATTCAGAAACGTAGTCAAAAATATGGTGTAATGCTATTGAGCGAACACCTCCATGTTAACAAACCCTTTATATATGCAAAACCAAACCTTCATCACATCACTCTGCATATGTTTACCAGCAACATGTTATGCATGATTATTATTCAACCATCCTCACAACAAAAGCTCCCAACACAACTCACTTTTCTTCAAGTGTTTCAGGTGTTGTCGTCTCTCTTCGTCACGCAACGCAAATCCTTCTCAAACTCGACCTTTTTATATATCTTTTTATCTCTTCAAAGTTATATTACTAACAAAGAAAAGATACACGTTTTTCGTTGAAGTTAAAAAGACTTAGAGTACGTATGTATGTATGTATGAAATAAGAAGATTGAAAAGAGAAATGGGCTTGTGTATTATGAAAGGAATATAAATTATTCACAATACAAAAGCATGTATGAATAATAATTATATATATATATATATATATATATATATATATATATATATATATATATATATATATATATATATATATATATATATATATATATATATATATATGTATCGGAGATATATTGCCAGTAAAGATAACCTTCTCACTTTAAAACACCTGGAGGTAAAGTATATTCTGTAAACTATTATTTTCTTCACAGTAGGTTCACACTGTCCAGGCTACGGTAATGTTAATGATGATGGATTCCATTTTACCCAAACCCGAGGAAGAATAACTGTCAAACTCTTATTACATTTGAATAACATTGCTTTTAAAAAGCGACGGGGGGAGAGAGAGAGAGAGAGCTACCAATTTTCTTAAAGTATTGCCAACACAATGTTCTTTTAATCCCTCAAAATATATGACCGTCGTCTCGGTTGAGCCTACTGAGCCATGAAACTTAGCAACTTTCGCTACTCATCCTCAAAACTTCCCCCGTCCAGCATTCCTCTCGGCTTGGGCCAGGCAAGTACGTATAACCTTGAAAGAACTTTCGTATATTACCACCTTGCAGAACAACGGGAACAGAGAGTTAAACCAGTCTTATCGAAGTCCGATGTGAACTGTTCGGTAAGTTGGTGTCGCTACTTAGCTGTAGGTTCACTTCAACCATTGTCGATATTATACAGTATTACTCACAAAATAGGGAGGTATCATGGCACAGTTATGTAACATGACCTTCAAAATGGGGATAAATCATGGCGTTGTACTATATTATGATATCCAAAATGGGGAGAATTTATGGTACTTTTCCATAACATGGCCTCCAAAATTCCTCTGCCAAATGCCAGTAATGTTATGTGATGCAGTTCACATATGGAGTTCCAATTTATATCAGAATTTGCAGAGTCTCAATTGACGTCATAGTTTACGAATATCAATTTACATCATGATTTACAGAATCGTAGTTTACACCATAGTTTACAGAGTTCTAGTTTACATTATAGTTTACAGGGTCCCATTGTACATCACAGTATACTTCATAAGACTCTCCAAGTACTCTGAGGTGTAGATCATTGTAACATATACAGATTTACTTAATCAGTTTATATAATGTTTATCTAATACCTAACTAACTCCGCATCATATTTCTTACCACTTGATGTCAACCCAACATGACAGATGCAAATGACTGAAAGTTCCTTTCGTTGGCTGCTAATGACGTGTCATTCATTAATGCTATTAGTGTCACTGAAATTACTGTAATTAGTTTTCCGTCATGTTATTAAGCTCATGACTTTACGTTTATGATATCATGACCTGATGGCATCAAATGTCATGATTATATATTGACGTTACCGTTTGAAAGGTTATTAACTTTGTGTAATTAATTGATCCACTTGCTTGGCGTTTGTGAACAGGGCATATAGCAGATAATGTATTTGATGCAGTGAAATAGCAGCCGCTGCAGTGATTTAGCAGTTGGTGCAGTGAAATGGCAATTGGTGTAGAGAAATAGTAGTTGGTGCAGTGACATCAATATTAGTTCAGCAAAATCACACTTTTATAAAGTCACTGTTGTCACAGTGAGATCAGAAGTGACGGGGTACATCCATGTCTAAACGTGTTGATGAGGATGAGACATCAGGAAATTTTGATAGACAATTACCATGAGATGTCTCACACCAGATGGCTGTCGTATCCCACTGTACATACATTAGGAAACATAACATGTTTCTCTTGCGTTACGTTGTAAGGTCACGTTTGTCTGGACTCCCGAGAAAGCATTCCATTTTCCTGAGTCAGATTCCTCAACTATCGAAAAGTTTCCGACATGTCGACACTCAGGGATGGATGTGAACAGGATTCATAAATCATTTATTCATAGAATTGATGGAAATTGTATTGACGACTAAGATAATTCACATTTGTGATCAGTAAAGGAAGAATTTTTTTTTCTATCTTTCCTGATTTCTTTCTGTCTCTCTCTGTCTCTCGATATGTCAGTCTATCATCTGTCTGTCTGTCTGTCTTTCTCCCTCTTTCTAATATGTCACCTCCACGATTACCTTGCCATAGTTATAAATAGTTTCATTGGTACACACACACACACACACACACACACACACACACACGTCCTTCGCTGTATACAGAGTGAATGAGATGTGTGTTCCTGTGAACACGTTTCCGTGAGCATGTGAGACGAAAAATATAAACATCAATGACTCAGTTAATGAGTTTAAGGAAAGCCATCACAAATTTCCAACCAACTCTTTCATTCAGAGCGAAATTAGACTCGTTTTTTTCTAGATATAAATCTCTATGACTATCGCTCTAGAAATAAAGAAACAGACATATCTCATATTCTTTTATACGTACTTGAGGTAGCTAACTACCTCTGAGAAAAACTCTCTCTTGTCGATGAATGGAGAGTTTTTACTTTTTTTTTTTTTTTAAATCAAGCAGCGGGCTGCGTAATGAGGGCGTATTTTGCGTTATACGCACACGACTGACGTGCCGGTGTTCACATGACCCTGGTCGTATAGGAGCGTCGGTTCTATTTAATGACGATGGTGATGGTGTGGGGGATGACATTGCCAAGTGGATGTGTTCAGTGTTATGTCAGTCCTGTGGAAGTTGACTCTCTCTCTCTCTCTCTCTCTCTCTCTCTCTCTCTGGTAGGTGGTACGCAGCCACCGACCAGGGGTTGTGGGGGGGATGATATCACCAGTGGTACCCACCTGGGTATAGGGAGGGTTAGCGACGGCTGCGCAGTGCGCCAGCGCTTCGGTGGCTCTCAAGTGCCACTCCATTGACTTAGGTCACTGTCTTGTTTTTTCCCTGCTTCGTCCAAAAGTTAGCTGTTGGCATGCCGTCCTCATACGCACAGCGTCTGCTTCTCACACATAACACAAGCCAACACACACGGCTCGTTCTTCGTAACTCTATAATTTCCTGTATAGAGCGGTGAGCGCTACGCGCTAGACTTGCCTTTGGGCAAGAGATCGTTGCATGTACTCATGAGTATATATATATATATATATATATATATATATATATATATATATATATATATATATATGTATATATATATATATATATATATATATATATATATATATATATATATATATATATATATATATATATATATATATATATATATATACATATATGAATATAATATGCGTTTGGCCATTCCTCCCCGACTCACTCTGTCTTGAAGAGGAACATCAAAATATCTTACCGGCGAATTTTTCCGGGAGTTGAACCTGTTATTCAGTTCGCCTCCGCCTTGCTGCCCGAGATGAAAGAGCGAACAAACAGTCGACCAAACGAACCAGACCGGAGAGACTTTCTCCCTCATACCAACGCAACTAAATCATCTTTCCCTTGACGTCTGGCTGGAGGACCTTTCTGAGATTTTATTCCCGTCATGGTCGAGATGAGAAGGATTCCCTCACACAGATGGTACCCATGACAACTCAAGAATCTTGTGTTATTTTCTATTTTCTTTTTCCACTCGTACACAATGTCGGCGAAATTATAAATGTCTTCGAGGCTTGAACTGACGACAGAAAACGTTAACCACTTCAGAACCAAGATAGAAAAGTAGGGTTTCTTATGTACCATTTGTCTTCTGTACATCTGTTAATTGTGTGACGATTCCATCAGAGGAAAACGCTTTTAAAGAAGGAACTGAAGTTTATTTATGTTACGGAAGATAAATAGACAGATAACGGCGTCAAGATTAGCGTCAAGATTAGCGTCAACACTTGCCTGCGAAGGTCTGTGTAGGTGTGTGTTCAGTGGGTCGCTCTCGGGAGTCGGTGCCGTGTGCCTCACTCAGCCAGACGACTGGAAAGTCTTCACTCAAAAACCCAGCCCATTTTTACTCAAGCTTTTGTCCACAAAAGTCCGTAATTGCCTAATTACTCAGACCTGAAACAGAGAATAATTGTGCGAATAATTGTCTGAACGAAGAAAAAAATATTAAAAAAGAAAAGCCTTGCATAAAAATGGATTTCAACAGACCTTGGGCAAGGGAAGAGAAAAAAGTAAGTTTCGTGATACGCTGCGTACAGAAGCCTTCACAAAGCCGTGTTCTGACTCGAGAAACTCTGGCGAGTACCACCTTCAACAGACAGCGTTGACAGACTCTCGGACTAGTGTTGTGTGCCGTCACCTCCCTCGAGACTTACCATCAGGGATTCCACCCCACTGTATGGACACAGATAATTAAGAGGAGAAGTGGTAGAGGAGCTCATTAGAAAGCAGACCGGCGTCGGAGAAGGTGTTGTCTCTCTGTAAACAGTCTCCTCCTTGTGTGGTCACACACCCAAGGGAAATGTACAACGACAAGATGACAGACCTCCCGTTTCTATCTTTCTATTTACTACCTCGCTGCCTCGCCTTGTTTCATCGTGTGGTAAATCTTGTGGTAAATCTTAGTTCCTTCCTCCATAGACGTGACGGGAGTGAACTAAAACCCAGATCTGTTATTCACACATATAAGGTGACTTAGTTAAAATTCACACCAATAAGGTGACTTGAATAACACGAGGCTATGATCCCAGCTTATTCGCCCTCCATTAGTAACTATAGATTATAGTCATTGATAATACATAATAGAAAAAGATGTAGAGAGGTTGTGGATGTAGGTGTACCCATACTTCATCTAGTGTGATGAACTTTCTTAAAATGAATTTTCTCATGCGTCCATGCCACTGGAAATGACATCTTCGTGGGTGTAACGAGATTAGCGTCTGTGGAAGGCGCTGCAAGGGGTGTGGCTGAAAACCCCCAAGGGTAGCCAGAGAAGTAGGAGCCAGCCACATAGCCAGCCAGGAGGGAGGGAGAGAGGCAGGGAGGGAGACAGCTACATAGCCAGCCAGGGAGGGAGGGAGAGAGCCAGGGAGGGAGCCATCAGAGGCAAGGTTGTCAGAAGAGAGCTAATTGCTCGTGGTGATCCCCGGGTCTGATACTTGGATCACTGAAGGCGCCCAGGACCAGCACGCTGATCCCTTCTACACCCACCCGAAGGAGGGAAGGACCCAAGAGTCTAGGGTACGTGCGTGATGCAGACGGGAATATCACATATAACCTCACTGCGATGGATTCGGAAATCGAACTCTGTATCATTTAGAAGATCATAAAAAACTAAACTGTAACTTACCAGATGTAAATATAAGACAAACATTCATTTACAAAGTACACGGAACATTAGCATACGTCGCTCTCTTACATCACAGCCTGACGTGTCTCTGTGATCTCCCCACATGCCTCTTGTGTGTGTCTCTATGGTCTCCCCATCTGCCTCTTATGTGTGGCTCTCTCCACGTCTTCCCACCTGCCTCTTGTGTGTGTCTCTCTCCTCACGTCTTCCCACCTACCCCAGCACATCCAACATTCCTCCCACACCTTCCCGTAGGAGAAAAAAAGATCAACAACAAAACTTGACAAACAAACCCACAGCCTCACCAAGACAAACAAAGCCGGCCTGGATTCGACAAAGGAGGGAGCAAGACTCCTCTCCCCCGCAACTCCCACTCCCACTCCCACACACACACCAAAAAAGAAAAAATCACAGACATTATTCATAGATTTAACAAACTGTACAACAGTAGGGAGCGTTCAAGAGAAGGGAACCCATGAGTGTAAACCTCCCCTCGCGGGGAACGAATAGATGATTACATATAGACAGATAGACAAGTAGACAGATAGATAGATATAGATACTAATACAGCTATTCATTTTGGAAATTGCACTCAAACCCTTAAATCCAAGAAGCAGATAACCTCCACGAACCCAGCAGGTAACTTAGAAGGTCGACATCCATGCTCAATATCGATTACCAAGACACCATCAGCCTCCATATATCGACCTCGAGGAAGGTTGTGAGAAGGTCAGGGAAGCTCTGCTCTCTGGCTCATCCTCAGTGACCGCTGGAGGCTTGAGTGTACGAAGTTGTGTTCAGCAGCTGATCATTCTGAATAACATTTTGGTTATGAACTTCACAGTCCAAGCTCGGTGACTTGGATCACGTATCTGTAAACGATTCACAAACTCGTTTGTGAAATGTTTGTCTTGGGATAAATACGCAGCAGAACTTGGGGTGAAATTCAGCTTTTTCAGACCTACGCCAAGGCTGGGTCATAACTCAGTAGCAAGTAAACTATCCAGTTTCCTGCTTGAAGTACTGGTTTTTGAAAGCGTTTTATATGTATTAAATCCCTACTGATTATCATTACAGAAGGAGATCTTACATATAGGAGAACCAGTAAGGAAAAACTCATTTCATCTTCGTTTTAAAGTAGATCTTTTATGAATAAATCGACCCACAGTGTATGAGGACGAGTCATCTGTTGTAGTGGACGGGTGGGTAAGACTAGCTGGGTACTGAGAGAGGACATAATTTGCAATGAAATTCAGAGAGGAAAAAAAAAAAATGATCAAGTCAATTCAGAGAACAGAGATTCTCTTAATGAAGTTTTCCTGCCCCCCGATCCCATCTATCCCCTCCACTATCCTACAATCTACACCTTTATATTCCGGCTGCCTCAGCCGGTAAAGCACGAGACTTTTAAACTCTCGGAGTCATGGGTTCGAACCTCAAATCGTTTGCTTTTTAATGTTCTTTTTCAGTTCTGTACCTCACCCCTGCATCTCCTGCCCACCCTAGCTACCTTCTGGAGGCAGAGAAATGGTGTGTGTGTGTGTGTGTGTGTGTGTGTGTGTGTGCACTCGTATCAGTAACCAGTGATAGACGCGTTTAAAATCTGTCGATGAAATAACTGTAAATAAAAATCATACCCTAAAATGCTGGTAAACTAAATGAAACATGACAAGGGAATAAAACATGAAGGAAATATTCCTGACAGTAAACGAACTGATGATGTTTACGTGGTCATTATTGTGTTTTTAGAAGACTAGGAAAGATGAGAAATGACACATCAAGACGGAAATATGAAAGAGAAACAATGAGAGAGAAATAAGAGAAGAGTATGATAAAATGAGTAACGGGAGATGGAATAGGAATAAATAGACAAGAACGTATGACACAGACACATCCACATCCCACAAATGTTGGAGGATTGAATAGAAAGAGACATTAGAAACGTTGGAACACACACTCCTGGTTTAATCTTGGGGCCCAAATGATAGCAATAGAGCCAGAGATCCTTTGCTGAAATTCTAATCAGGTCGGCCATTTTACGTTAACTTCTCGTATGAATCAAAAAACCTCGACCCAGATGAAGCCACTCGAACTGTGCCAGTAAAACTCACACGGGTAAAAAGATCCGTTTTTTTCCTAGATTCGCTCAAAAGTTCACTGATTCTTTTCGTTTTTTTCCCTCCGTTCGAAGGATTCTTCCTTCAATACAAAAAAAGATTGTCTAACCACTTTTTTTTCTTTTTTTTTTCGTGTGGGATCGTCCGAACGATCACTGGTCGTCTGATCTATAAGATGAGTTCTTTCCCCGGCTGGAAAGTGTTTACATGACTTTTTTTTTTTAAAAAAAGACTTACTTAAAAAGGGGAAAGAGAGTTGAACCTTTCTCATCGTACTAAATCCTCCTGGCGGCCGGCAGATAGCATTCTGTATTCGTCAGAACTAATGATACTCTTCGGCTGTTGCTCCGAGCGTCCCAAGGAGGATCCTACATGTGAGAAAGCCAAGCCTGTGACAGCATCGTCTGTGTCCATACTCTAAAGTGTACTCAAATCACGTTGTGTAATGAGAGATCCAAGTGTTGAACCACTGGTGAACCACTATCATGCCTCGTACATATCCTGCTTATGGAGTTTCTGAAACAAAATACATACAACGTCCTCACGTCCTTCCATATCTTTATCCAGTTTCGTTGGTCATTTTAGTAGTATCCAGCAACAGTTTGATACTTGTGTTCCTCGACTATCTATCTTTTCCTCTGTCATTCCCTTCGAAGCATCATCTCCACCGCTCAGTCAGGTCTGATGCAGATCCCACTAGCCTGCACGCAGAGAGCGACTGGTTCAAAAAACCTGTGGTACTGGGCTGATGGAGAACCTCTGACCTTTAATGAGGTCACGGGGTCAAAGTTCGTGGTTATCTGTTCTGCCATGGCAGCGTCGAGATGAAGGTCTTAAACCTTGCCATTTTTGGGCCTCTCATGAGGGAACTCATGTCAGGTCTCTTCATTTAGCAGGTGGTACATGAGCCACTCATGTCTCTCTCTGAAATTCACGTCAAATGTTCCCCTTCTTGAGAGGGGCAGTGCGTGTGAGGATGTTATCATCCGAGGCAAAAGCTTTCAATGATCCTTCCACCGGATTCTAAAACATTTTCCATTACCCTGAGGATCTCTCTCTCTCTCTCTCTCTCTCTCTCTCTCTCTCTCTCTCTCTCTCTCTCTCTCTCTCTCTCTCTCTCTCTCTCTCTCTCAGAAAGATCTCATTCCATCCCCCGTCAACACGCACTACCCCGCCTATATCAGTCGGAGACTGCCACCTTATATCCTCCCTCCCTCCTCCCACCAGACGTCCCCACATTGCTCCCTCCCCAGTTGATGTTATCAACTTGAAGGTCAATTTTACATAACATGTGAAGCTCAGAAAGAGTACATCGTACCGGCTCTCCACTGCTCTCACCACTCTGGTCCTCTTACTCGTTACTCCTCTCTCTCTCTCTCTCTCTCTCTCTCTCTCTCTCTCTCTCTCTCTCTCTCTCTCTCTCTCTCTCTCAGTTATGATTGCTTCAGTAAGTCTCGTGCTTCTTGAAGTCACTGTCCTTCTTCTCATGGTCTTCAACCTTGAGAACTGTAGATTATCATACATTCCTCTGATATCTGTTCCCAAACTTCAGAATTCGATAATCAAGCACCAGAAATTACCTGTCCATACCTGAGCTTGGGATCTGGAATCTTGAGGAATATTCTGTTTTCTTACATTACGTATATTTCGTTCGTTGGCGTAAACCCACTTGCTTGTGAGGGATGCATGTGTTTGTGGATACGTGTACACGCGGGAGGTACAGCATGTAAGCGTCAGGGGAAATATAGCAAGTGTTGCTGATCACTTCACTCACTGTTCAGTACCTCGACTCTGATCTCCAACTCCTTCACATCATCTCTATCGTACTAACAGGTGTCTAAGGCTACCCCTTCCGTCCTGCTTGCTCATAGAGAAATCAGTTCATCTTGTCTCCCATATTAAAGCAGACCTTCCCTGCATTTCTGTCCTCCTACCTCACATGTGACGTGCGTAATCTGCATTTCTGTCCTAATTTACTGACAACATATATTGCCTGCGTCTCTGTTGTGTTGCACTGCAGACGTTGTACCGTAGCTTTCCTTATCTGTCTTGGACGAGGGGAAAGCCAGAGGAAGCTTCTCTGCCTCCACGAGCTTCATCCAGCTATAACTTAGACCTTCACTGACTTAGCTGACACACAGTCTATTGCCCCTTTTCCTATCCACGATTCCACTTACATTAGTGATAGCCAAAAAACACTTTTGGGTCTCCTGTCGACGATAAGATCATAAAAATGTCTTGGTTCCTTTACCCATGATCTTTCTTACTGACCCCTGTATCAGAAGATGACCTATGATGACTATTTCTTCATAGGTCGACCTACCTTTTATCCGTCTCCTTCCGGTCGCACCTCGTCTTGACATCTTTCGTCTGACATCCACAGCGACGTTTCTGGCCTCCTGTTTTGGCTCCTCTTGTCGCCTCATGGCTCCCCTCTCACCTGCTCTTCACTCCACCAGCCTCTTCCTACCAGCCTGACTTCTCCCAGTGGCCAGGAGGAGGAGGAGGAGGACCACCACGAAGGAGGACCACCACCACCTTCGTGCAGACCACCCTATTTCCTTCCTCGGTTCCTCGTCTGTAGCATCAAAGATATAGTGGCCTCAGGAGCTCGTGGATCTGAGGGAACCTTCACAGTCAGGCTGATCCCCTTGGAAGTATATTACTGACGTAGTCATCAGTTGGGGAACTACTTTGATATGTCGCATATTTTCTTAAATGTCATATTGATCAGGAAGGGCACATGCCTGGATTATTTTCTTAATGTAATATTTCCTCAAATGTTATATTGATCAAGGATATATTCTTGGCTTACCATCATATGTCGCATATTTTCTTTCATGTGATACTGATTATGGAGGATATATCCTTGGATTATGTTTTATGTTAAATATCTCCTTCAGATATTACATTGTTGAGGAAGGGTAATTTCGGATTACTTTTATTTATCAGATGCTTTTATGAATGTTATATTGATCAGGAGAGATAAATCTTTTGATAACGTTCATATATCGATTTTTTTCTTAGGTTTTATGTTACTGAGTAAGTAACGAGCAGTGGACATGGTAACACTGAGGTGTGATCACTTGTCATGCACGCTGCTCACTGTCGTTTCCTCAATTTGATGAATTTAGATTTTTCGAAGCGGGTTTTTGGGGAAACTTGTATGTTGGATTAATCAGTAAGGATAGAGAGAGACGGATGAGAGAGAGAGAGAGAGAGAGAGAGAGAGAGAGAGAGAGAGAGAGAGAGAGAGAGAGAGAGAGAGAGAGAGAGAGAGAGAGAGAGGGACTTGGTGGAGCCACTCTCGAAGGTAGTGGGTAAAAAGACTGATCCTGATCTTAGGGACGACAAGAGACTCATTAAACAAAAGGAGGAAAATGCAACACAGACGAGATTATGACGGACGAGAGACGAATATAATCGAGAGGGACGTCCCTCAGACGTGATGGGTTTGATAAGATGGAGGAGATTGGAGGGAAGGAGAGGATTTGGAAGAATTTTGGAGGAATGTGGGGAGGGTTCGATGATTTTGAAGGCTTAGGAGGGAGACTCAGTAGAGTGGTGGAGAAACAAGAAAAAGGTGGGGGATATAGGAGGACAAATTGAAAGCGTTGGAGGATGTTGACAGAGTGGCACTGTAGAGTGTTGGAAGATGTTGACAGAGTGGCACTATAGAGTGTAGCAGCAGTAGTATGGCAGGAGGTTCGACGTAGTTTCAGTGAGGAACGAGATTGAAGGTTGGGTTGTAGGGGTGGGTAATGAAGGTATGAGTTGGAAGGGTGGGTGTATGGGGTTGGTGAGGAGAGGTGGTTTGAGGTATGGATTACTGGGGCTTGTGAGGGTAGGTAAGGTTGCTGGGGTTAGTGAGAGAGGTTCAGGTGTGAGGCGGGCTCATGTCCACAAGGGAACAGAGCCGAAGAATTCCTTTGATCATTGAACGAACGATCGATTTGGAGGGTTGAGATGAGGATGTATTGAAGGCCACACCTTGGAGGGGTAGCGGAGAGGGGACGAGGTGGAGTGGGACCTGGGTTGGTAGTTTATAGGCCTATCTCGTTGTGGACGAGGGAGGAGGCAAGTTTCAGGTTCTCTGTGATACCCGAACTTAATATCAGACTTTTCATCATTCTACGCAGGTGGGGAAGAACAGACCTGACTGACTGACTCCTCATTATGTGAAAAATATTAGACTCTCCTTCTAATGAGGTGACTCCAATTAAGAGCTCTGGCATGGTAATTAGCACTTAATGTCATCGAAAAAGGCGGATTCATAAAACTCCATAAGTTGAAAACTGTCGCTAATGTTTGAAGAAAGAAAGAATTAGAGAGAAAAAATAAAGAAAGCCGACATTGTTTTCCTGGACGTGACTTTTCCTCGTGGGGAGTAAAATCGCCCCCTGGATCTCGACTCCTCTGGTGAAGATAACACAACTGTGGTGATTAATGAACAGCACTACGATGCCTGGGACACGCATGAGGGATGACTTTATGTGGGAGTTCGAAGGAATAGAGAGAGAGAGAGAGAGAGAGAGAGAGAGAGAGAGAGAGAGAGAGAGAGAGAGAGAGAGAGAGAGAGAGAGAGAGAGACAACCTTATAAATCAATTCGTTGACCCTTGGACTTCGTATATATGTTTACAGTGGAGCGGTAGATGGTGGACGAGGGAGCCACGGCTGGTGATGGCTGAGGTGCTGATCTTTTATCTATCGTCCAGAGGTCTGGGTTTGAGGGGCGTCCTCAGGTAATTTAACACGACTGACGCTAATGTGGTGGTGGCCAGGGTGTGCCTCGGTGGCCAGGGTGTGCCTCGGTGCTGAGTGGAGTGAGTGGACGGCAGGAGAGGGAGGCGGTTGGTGAGGGTGCACTGGTCTGTTAGAGTGGCTGTAAGGGGATGACGTAGATGCAGGAGGGAGATGGAAAACGAGCTGCGAACTAGGGTGATTATGAGACGGGGGTAGTAGGGGACCGAGGAGGTAGGAAGGTGGACGAGTGTATTTGGATTAAACGAGAAATGAGGATTGAGGAAGAGAAGTAAGGGGTTTACGTGGACGACGTACGTGGAGGGTTGGAAGCGGACGTTGGATTGTTGAAGTGGAAGAAGATAGTGGGGTTCGCTGATGGCGGGAGAACGGGAATAAACGCGGTGGATGCTGCTGCTGGAGACGGATAAGTGAGGAACGACAGGTGAAGTGGAGGAATCAGGGCGGAACAGGAAGGGGGCGGGGGGTAGGGGTTGGGGGGGGTGTGGGGGTGGATGGGGGGATGATTTGGGAGGCGAATGAATGTTTGTGGTGAAGGACGAGGATCTACGGTCACACACACCCATCCAGCTGAGGTCGAGAACACAGCAACATGTTGGAGGAACACTCAGAGTCACTCCTCTTTACCCGTCAGTCAGACTACACTCCCTGGAGAGTATGTCGGTGCATTAGGGGCAGCGGAAGAGACATCAGAATGTCCAACTCGTAGCTCTAATCTTGCCTGTATCCTGCACGACTACATTGGGTAGCCAGACCTCAGTGAAATAAGACTCACGTCTCCCTACGCCCTCACAATTCCTACTCTGCACTGGAAGGGTGAGGAGAGGATCTTCCAGACGTCCTGGAATCTATCTTCCAACAATTCTACCCCAGCTTCCCGACTCGTGTGTGTGTGTGTGTGTGTGTGTGTGTGGCGGACGTGTTAGCCTCTGTAACTGCATCATTTCACGAGGGTTCGGCGAGGACGCGGGTCACGCAGGAGCTGCAATGTACGCTTATAAACGCACGCCTGGAGCCTACGTTGGCGTCTTAACGCGAGGCGCCAAGTTGCTGACTTTTTCCTCCTGGCGAAGTGTCCAACTTGGGAGAGATTATTGCCGACGGTGGGTTTCCCTCTCCCACCCAGGAGCTGGTGGGGTCGAGAAGTTCTCAAAATTCTTGGCAGAAGTTGGCGAAGTTTCTCAGTCACAGTTTTTAAGTTTTTTGGTGAACACAATCATGACTGGATGAATGGTGTCATGAAATTTCCTTTTCGAACGATTCAGTTCCTTTTCTCTGATCAAAAAAATTATAAATTCAGTCACCTTTTATTATAAATATCATCATCTTCAACAGCAAATGTCTTTTTCTTTCTATTCACCAACGTTTCCTCCTCTTAAGATCTTGAAGCACTGACTACAGTACTTCTAGCTACAGGACAGAGAGCGTCTCCAAAAGTTACATTTCATGTAAAGCAGATCACAAGAAGAACAGGTCCTCAGATCAGTCTGACCTCCCTCCGGTCATCTACCACAACATTTCCTCGTACTGAAAAGAATGTTTTCTTCGAGATGATTTTCCTCCTCTCCTCCTCCACCTCTTCCATCTTGTCCTTCCCTGTGGGGGTAAGCGAGTACCGAGCCACACAACACCTCTGCCACCCTCACTGCTCAGCTGGGGACGACGTGTGGCCAGCGCGCCTCACCGTTGACTCTTCATCTCTGTCGAATGTTGGACCTTCAAAGGACACGGACCTTCCCTCGTCAGGCCGCTACATTGCTGAGCTCCTCGCGTATTTTGCCTCGGAAAATGACAAGGGATAAGATGAAAGGATTCTCTTTATCATTTTTCTTTTTTTTCGTGAGATTCGACACCTTAACATTGGCTCTGCTGGATTCAGGATGATGTGAGATATACGTCACTCTCGTATCTGGAGATGGGTAAGTCTGGTGGGGGACGAAGGGAGAACGTAGGAAGACAGGAACGTAAAGGGGAAGAAGATCTATCACTGATGTGAACTTGAGATCCGCCTATGTTCTCAGGTGGGCAAGATCTGCCACTGTGTTTGATTACTGGAACATCTGTACAGCTGCTTTCAAGGTGGGAAGACATGCTACCTAGTGTGAAAATGGGAAGATCTGCTGACTGATCTGAAAGTGGGGAAAAGGAAACAGTTGGTGTGAGGGAAGGCAGATCTGCCAGCTACTTTTAAAGTGGGGCAATCTGCCCAGATCCTGCGGGAAGGAGGAACTGCTATTAATCTTGAGGGGAGGCGGACCTCCAGGTGATATATATAACTAGATGGTAAAGTTTGATGAGACGTAGGTCTTCACTTGCCTTGTCTCAGATTGCTCAAATATTCATCTCCTTCACTTCTCGTTATTCATGTATTCAACATTGTTCTTTTCCTTATAACACTTCCCAATTCTCTTATTTCACCGTTCTCTATCCAATCATTTTCATCTAATTCATCTGCGTACTTTCCCATCGAAATTTCGTATTGTTCTCATCTGTGATCTCATCTTTTCATTATCGTAATCGTTATGATTACGAAAATGATATCAGGTTCAGTGAAAGCCTATAGAGATTACACACACACACACACACGCGCCGTCTGCGTGTGGTTACGTCACTAGGGTAGGTTACCCTAGGGAAGGTTGTGTTATGTGAGTACAGTCTCCATGAAGACCTTCTCATTCTTAAAGAGGATCATTCCCTCTCAGATACTGATTGTCGCCTAGCCTGAAGCTGCCAGGAACCTCTAGATAGTACGTGTGTGTGTGTGTGTGTGTGTGTGTGTGTGTGTGTGTGTGTGTGTGTGTGTGTGTGTGCTCTCATACACAGACAAATCATCGTCTTCCACAGGTATGCCATACCTTGGAAACCCTTTCCTTAACTTCAGCTAGAAATTCTATATTCATCAACATCATCAACGCAGAAACGTGCAGGAGGAAAAAAAAAAAGATATATATTTCTTGGTGGCTCAGACAACTGGATACCAGAACGTATTAGTTTCCCCTCGCAGGTGTTTGTGTAGACCTGTATATCTTCCTCCTTAATGTTCATAATTTTCCTCCTCCCTCCATACGTGTGTCCCTGCCTTCAACTTACGCTTCTCAAGTTCTGAGGAAACGAAGCCAATTTACCACGCGAGTTGCACACCGCTATAGGGGCAGAGGGAACCAACTTCTTCTCTCACGCTTAGATACTCTTACAAACTGGGTTTGTCATGGAGGAAATATCTGGTAAAAGCCTGACTGAATTTCGTGTCTAATAGACGAATTATGAAATCAGTGTCATGATGTTTCATGACTGAATCCTGGAAACAGAAGGAGACGGAGAATCTTTTAGTTTTTATTCCCTTGTTAAACTTCAGCTGAGTCTTGATTAATTCTTACGTTAGGTAGAGAAAAGAAAGAAATCTCCCAAGAGGGAAAAAAATGAGAATCGAGCGCAATTGTCAAACCTTGGAACGACTTTTTCCATTACCAGAGACGGAAGCTTTTTGTCCAGTGGGGCCAACACCTCTAGAACTTTATATCCTCCACTGGACGTTCTGTTTATGTGCGACTGGAAGCTGTGTTTATGTTCCACTGGAAGCCCTGTTAATTTTTCCACTGGAAGTTCTGCTTCTATTACACTGGAGGCTCTGTCAGTCATCTACTGGAAGCCTAGTCTCTCTGGATCTTTAGGTGCGTACATTAAACTGGAAAGAAAGCTGTCAAGATCATTTTGAAATATCACTAAACATCGCATCACTGATGAATCCTCGTGCGCCAAGGTTTGGACCTCTATTTCTAAGGACTCAGTCGACGGCAAGGAACAGTTTTACGAGTCAGAATAAAGTTAGGGAAGAAATAGCTCGACGAGACCAATTCTGAGCTTCGATCATTCAGCCGTCCTGTGTTTAATCTCCAGCCTTTCTTGGTCATGCAGGTCGGAGACTTCCAGGCTGCCCAGGGGAACCATTCCTCTGATTGCTTTCCAGCGAAGCCCACTGACCAGAGGTGTGGGAGGAGGAGGAGGAGGAGGAGGAGGGCTATTCCAACCTCCCACCTCACCCCACCCCCTGCGTCAAGGAGGGATCAGGAGGAGGTGCTGGAAGGAGGGAATGGGTATAGGATGGAGGGTAGGCGGTGAAGAGAAGAGGGAGAGAGAGAGAGTAGAACAGGAGAGGGAGAGAGAGAGAGAGAGAGAGAGAGAGAGAGAGAGAGAGAGAGAGAGAGAGAGAGAGAGAGAGAGAGAGAGAGAGAGGTTGGTGCTGGGTCAAAGCTCCAGCCATGGGTCAATACCCAGGACCTGGGATCAGTACCCCAGCTCCGGACATTAAAGGTCAGCGCCCGGCTGTGGACGTTAATGGAGGCATCAGCTCTGTGGTGCCACCGTGCACCACTAACACACACCCAGTGGCACCTCCTGACACTGCTGCAGGAGGGTAACACAGCCAGTGGCACCTCTTGACACTGCTGCAGGAGGGTAACACAGCTAGTGGCACCTCCTGACACTACTGCAGGAGGGTAACACAGTTAGTGGCACCTCCTGACACTACTGCTGGGGGGCAGTTCGTCGAGAGGACTGAGTCGTTAACCAGACAAAAGATCAATGATGGATGCTGTGTATCCCCTAAATAGACCCATAGATTGATTGATTTTCAATTTATCATTATTTCCACCACTTTTGCCTGGGGTCATACGAGGCAATTATCTTTTTTAACAGCTTCCTCTCCGATGCTCAGGGGTTAAACCAGGTGACTACCAGGAAGTGGAATGGTAAACGCTGGAACGACTAGCCAGGCACTTTGTGTGGTGGCAAGAGCAGTTAAGGGGAGAGATTAAGGTCATGCAGCTGGTGCGGTAATTGAGGCTTGTAACGAGGTCATTCTCCCCTGACAATGTCTCCCGCAGGCATCACCGCGACACTCACTTCACCACCTTGGATCTCGAAGTAATTTTTTTCCCTCTGGGTTGTCGACAATAACTTCGAAACAACGAGTCCAAACCATTTGATAATTGTATCAGTTGGTATATTACTTCCTGCTCACCTACAGGAGGAGGGTAATCAACACAGGGAAACCATTTCGCTATTGGCAATACAGTTATCAGACGTATGGCTTCCGGGTGCAGATAACCAGTACCTCTGGCTACACTGGAGGGTTGAATGCGAGCAGACACGGCCCAAGACCTTCTGGTCGAGGTAATGGGAACTTGCAGGTCAGTTTTGTGGTATTCAGATCACCATTGTAGGGATGGTTTGTACACACACACACACACACACACACACACACACACACACACACACACATACACACACACATTATCATTACTATCATCATCCTTATCATTGTGATCATACAGCCTCGGGACTCGTTCCATAGGATTCTTGCTGTAGCGCTAGCTGAGACGAGGGAAGAAAAGGAGGAAGAGTGAGGACGAGGAAGTGAAGAAGGAAAGATGAAAGACATGAGGAACAGACATGATTACAGAGTAATGACAGGTGAGGCCTTGTGTGTGTGTATGTGTGTGTGTGTGTGTGTGTGTGTGTGTGTGTGTGTGTGTGTGTGTGTTTCCGGTGATGTATCGCTGCAGTGCAAACTAAGGGAGACAACAGAACAACACAGAGACAACGACCTGGTCAACAACAGCATACGAGGGGAGTGAGTGCAGGTCAGGGAACACAATGACGTGGTCAGGGAAATGGGTCACAAGGACTGTGAAGTGGATGTAGAAACTTCGCGATGATAACTGTCTGTGTACACAGCGTCCAGACACTCCATGATCCAGATTAGAAAAAGGATGATGTGTATGGACGTAAGAGCCACATATGATGTCTAGAAAACCCCTCCCAGAACTACTAAAGCTACGACAATGGCAGTAACATTCTTACACCTAAATATCTAATGGCTCTGACAGACATAGAAGGTTCGATCATCGACCAAAGTATCCCCTCCTCCCAAGACCTTAACCTTCTACTGTCAGTACAGCGACGGCGTTGGTCCTAACATTAATAATAGTGTGGTTGGTACAGGTGCTCAACCTATCGTGTGGACTCGGTAGAATGGTCGGGCAGCCTTGAACAGACGGCTGGAGGTGTCGTCTTCCATAGATTCATGTGAGTGGAACATGGAGGAGGACCTACCTCACCTCCAGGTAGAGCCTTCCTCTCTAGACATCAACATTTGAGGAGTTAAGTTTTTCTTCTCATTTTAGTTTAGTTTTGTTAGGTTTAGCTTATCAGTCTCCACAGCCTTGTGGTGCTTGGACTATGAATTCTCTCTGAAAGGGAGAACTGGAAGTCATTTTTCTAGAAGAGGGAGAGAGAGAGAGAGAGAGAGAGAGAGAGAGAGAGAGAGAGAGAGAGAGAGAGAGAGAGAGAGAGAGCAGGAAGTTTGGGAAGTTTGTGTATTGAAAGGCAGACAAGGAGGTGCTAGGAGGCTGTGTCGAGGTAGATGGTCAGCGTGTGTGTCGTCAGGGCAGATATCATCGACCAATACACTGTTATTCAGGGAGTCACGACTAGTGGTAGCTATCTTCACTTACCATCTCCACTGAAACAAAAAATCATCTCCACTGAAACAAAAAATATTCAGATGCCTCAAAGTGCGCAGATTTTCCCACCCTTCTCCCGGCGGTAATACGAAGAAAAACGCGAAACAAAACGATTTCACACAGGTGCAGTTTTCACTGGGGTGATTGTGACACAGTCAGCGCAAACAAGGCTTCAGGTACCGACCTGTAGCGAAGGAAACCGTTAAACCTGTGGGCCATGAAGCCTACGTTATAGCCACAATCCGAAGAAAAAAGAAAAGAAAATAATTGCCTTAAGGTGTAGGTGGGAGGAGGAGGAGGAGGAGGAGGAGGTGGCTACCTTAGTGACACCAGAGGGAAGCATTGTCACAGGTGAATGGCCTCGTTTCACGCCCCATTTACCGAACCGCCGAGACGGTCGTCTCTCACCCCAAATTACGCTCGCCCGAGTACCAGTTACCTGCCCACCCTCACGCCCACACGCCCGCCAGGCCTGCACGGTTCGCCCGCCCGCACGGTTCGCCCGCCCACACGCCCGCCCCAAGCGGTTCTCTCCACCTCTGGTTAATAGCGTTGATACCAGTGATGCTGATCACTGTTCCAAGTACGTAGGGGATCCCTTGCACTGGTAAATCCGGGCTGAAACGTAGATGTAAAAAGGCTTCAGAATTATATCGTTACGAGTAAAGTAATTGAGAAGTGCTACAAACAGCCATCTGTTGTCATAAATGCTAGAGCGACAGACTTATTATGAGCGAGACATCACAGGATTACCTTGTAGTGGTTTGGTTATCATGTGGGAGGGAGGGAAGAGTGGATCAAAGACCCTCAGGTCCCCTCTGTACGAAACCTCGTAGAAGGCTGGTGGCGTCTTCTGATGTCTCCTGGCTTTAGGTGGATGAGAGAGAGAGAGAGAGAGAGAGAGAGAGAGAGAGAGAGAGAGAGAGAGAGAGAGAGAGAGAGAGAGAGAGAGAGAGATTCTTATGACTGCCCATAGTCAAATAAGGGAAACAGAAGACTTTGTCATCAAAAGGAATCAAGATAAACGGAGGGAAAGAAAAAGGTGATGTTTTGAGATAACTCCTTGAATACTCGCCCATATAGACCTCCTAGGGATTGATCACAGGTTCATAAGATCCCGGGTTCGTATCCTTGTTGCTATTTATGACACTCGGATATGATTTCTGGAAGATTGGTTCTTAAACGATATCTTAAATGACATTTGGAAGATGGGTCCTACAATGATATCTGGATGGCGGGCCCTTCAACCTAAAGTCGGGAAAGCATGTGGGAATCTTATTGTATCAGACACTTGACGGCATCGGGAGGCACTGAATTTTCCTCTGCCGTAATCTGGAGTCGAACCTCCGTGATATTGGGGATCAGGGGCGAAGCTCTCACGAATAATTGTATAAGGTCGGGTATCGAAGTAGCACTCGCTTATCTAGGGTGGATCTTATGCTATTTTCCTTTTTTTTTTGGCGAGAGTGGAATCAGAAACCTTTTGCCTTATTAACTCTCTTGGTGTCACTTCTCTTCAACCATCCATAAGTCATTTCAAAGAGGATCGGTCTTGACAAGTGAGTATCATAGGATGCTGAGGATATTCCCGAGTGCTGGTGGGATGAGGTTAGGGAGGAGAGATGCCTCTCTGGACTCTTTCGTATCTCCTACAATTTTCGTCTCTCCGTAAATAATCTTTCTTCGTTGTCTCTGTGACGTAGAGTTGTAGATGGTGCAGGACGTTTAATGAGCTGTTGTTATTCATTGGCTATATCGGAGAAGACAAGTATGTTTGTATTTCCATCTCGTCCACAGACACACACACACACACACACACTCTCTCTCTCTCTCTCTCTCTCTCTCTCTCTCTCTCTCTCTCTCTCTCTCTCTCTCTCTCTCTCTCTCTCTCTCTCCTCTTCCTTTCTTCTTTCTCTTCCTTTCTTTCCCCTTCTCCTCCTCCTCCTTCCTCATCTCCTTCTAACGTACACAAGTATACTCCCACACTATGAGTTTTAGCGCACAGGTGTCCTTAATTAAGCCATCACTAATGTAAACACACATTAATCTTAAACAGCTAATTAGGTCTTGCATAGCAAATAGATGATAGTGATAAGTAAGCCTACCACTTGTATCCAGGTAAACAGATGACCTGAAATATAAGGCGAGCAAGTTAGCTCGACTGCCTGGTTTTGTCATAAGGATATGAATCTAACTACTGTATGAAAACTTAAGGATCACTTCATTATAAGGCCATTACGAGCCAGATATTGTTATGTAGGTTATTTCTCTCGTCAGCTGTTCTTTGCTACACGACCAGTTGGCTGTCTGGGCACTTAAGTAAAGTTTACATTAACTTTTGTAAAAGAAAGTCGATCCCAACCAAACAACAGTTACTTTTATTCCTATATGTGAGACATCCAACTGGATGAAATGGAAGATCTTGTGGTATTACTCAGGCTACTGAATGATTACGAGTTTATCTCCCACTGTAAGTCATTTACATTTACATGTTCTTACGTAAGGAAAATACCAATACGTACGTAAATTGTATCTTCTTTTTTTATGTTCAGTGGTGCAGACGTTAAGCCTTTCTTAACAAGGACGAGTCCCACGTAGTTTTACGTCTTGACTCTCTGATTGTCGTAACCTGTGTAGAGAAGTGTTGGGTGTCTTCCCATTGTTACTGCTCCTGTAATCATTGCTGTCACTGTTGCTATTCAGCTACTGTTACTGTTTCCGTGGCCTCTACTGCTACTGCTATTGTTCCTATTGACCTCTTCAACTACTGCTACTTTTCTCATAAGCTCTGTGGTTACTAATATCGTCCCTGTGACCTTTACAGCTACTGTTCCTATGAGTTCTCCAGATACGACTACTATTCCTATATCCTCTGAAGCTACTTCCTAACCTCTGCAGCTACTGCTACTGTTCTCCTGACCTCTACTGCTACTGCTACTGTTCCCCTGACCTCTACTGCTACTGCTACTGTTCCTCTGACCTCTACTGCTACTGCTACTGTTCCCCTGACCTCTACTGCTACTGCTACTGTTCCTCTGACCTCTACTGCTACTGTTCCTCTGACCTCTACTGCTACTGCTACTGTTCCCCTGACCTCTACTGCTACTGCTACTGTTCCACTGACCTCTACTGCTACTGCTGCTGTTCCACTGACCTCTACTGCTACTTCTACTTTTCCACTGACCTCTACTGCTACTGTTCCTCTGACCTCTGTAGCTATTGATACGTTACTTATGATCTCTTTAGTTACTGATGCTGTTACTGTGACCTTCCCGGCTACTGCTGCTTTATCACAGCTGATATAACTCCCACTGACCTCTATGTAAACAAAAGATATTTCTTCTCGATCCTCTTACAATGCTCATGGAAGTAGGATGTGACCCGCCCAGTGAGAAGGAAGAAAACACAACAGCCACAGATAGAAAGCAAATAGAAAGAAATAGAAAGTAAACATTGATCGAAAACATCAGACAATTTCCTGTACTGTCCTCAGGCTTCAGGGAAGAGAGATGAGGTCAATACAGCTGTCTCAAATAGACCTTGAAGGCAAAATGATCATTCTAATTGGTTTTCCAGTCTATTTGATCTTGTATAATCATCGAAGTCCCGCAGGAAAAGAGTGGACGAAGATCCTCTGGCACACAGGAAAACAAATAATAGAATCAGATTATTTAAGCAATGATACTTTATCCTCCTTTTATCTTCATGTCTTTGTATCCATTTGTATCATTATTAGTTATTGCTGTTGCCCATTCATCCCTACTAGCTATCGCTGTTGCCCATTCATCCCTACTAGCTATCGCTGTTGCCCATTTATCCCTACTAGCTATCGCTGTTGCCCATTCATCCCTACTAGCTATCGCTGTTGCCCATTCATCCCTACTAGCTATCGCTGTTGCCCATTCATCCCTACTAGCTATCGCTGTTGCCCATTCATCCCTACTAGCAATCGCTGTTGCCCATTTATGCCAGTAAGTTATCGTTACTGTTTATCAAAGGTAAAAATATCAAAGGTAAAAATATCTTCTGTGACACCTGTTGGTTTTTGAGTGGGTCTGAACTGGATAAATGAACTTCTGGTACTTTATGAGGGTAGGTACGTACAACAGAGAGGCATAACGGTATGGTACATGATGAGAATATGTACGTACAACAGAGAGGCATAACGGTATGGTACATGATGAGGGTAGGTACGTACAACAGAGAGGCATAACGGTATCCATTATAAGGAAAGGTACAACAGAGAGGTATAACATTATAGTGCCCGGTAAACTGTAACTGTACTTGTTCTCCTAAGTTCCCTTCAGTTTTATGTTCATTTCACATGTGTTTTCCTCGGATCTTTAACGTCCTCAGCTGCTATATGGTCGATGCCTCCGTGTCAGACGATCTCCGAATTCCTAAACTGACGGCATTGTTTCCCCTGATCTCCCTCACACACACACACACACACACACACACACACACACACACACACATTTACTGTGCATATCTAAGACCCTTCTATTACCCAGAACCCGTTCACAATGTACCGCTTCCACGAGGAAGTCAACTTTACCACAGGCGTACATACTCCCATGAAGCAGAATATGTCGCACTTTCCATCATTTTGCTTCAATTATGCCGACAACCGTTCTTAATTACAGCCTTACATATATACCCCAACACATAATACATTTTAAGAGTTAATTAGTCCTTGTTAGGGCGGTAGTTACCCCTTGTAATATACAATTACAAATAATGAGTTTAATATCAGGGGGATGAAACGTGTGTCGCGCTCCTGCCTCTGTACACCGCCCAAATGTACGATGATATTGTCAGAGAAAACCAGGGAGGGAAAACCTTCGTCTGCGCCTTCGTCTGCACCATCTCTAGGGCGTCTCCACAAACGAAGAGGAAAGATAACTTGTCTGAAAAAGGAAGATAATGTGGCTGAGGGAGAGAACACCAGCTAGGGAGGGAATACTACCTGGAAAGAGAACACAGATCAGGAACAGAACACTGCTCAGGGAAATAACATACAGTTCAGGGAGAGGATATGAATCACGAACTAAACGTGGCACGGGGGGGGAGAAAACATGACAAAGAGGGAGGAACACACCCCCTGACGGGGAGAACCTGCTAAACTGCCATCAACGCTACAATCAAACTACATTTACGCTAGACCGACACCAACGGAATTTGTATGTTGTAGAAAGTACGTGTTGTAGCGCTATGACTGAGCCATTAACACAACCAAGTGAGAAGAGATGTCAGCGCTACAAGAGGAAGCGTTTCTGGGCATATAGCAAATACAACACTCTGCAATGTGAAGGTTACAGCTGTATGAAATATCATATTCATGAATAGACTATAATTAAAATGAAAATGTTATGGATATAAATGGACGCGTTATATGCACTTTGAATATTTGTAAGTTTATGAGAAAAAGCTAAAAGAAAAATTGGAATACTATAGGAATATTGAAAACGTTATCGGAACGATGGATGCAATATAAATGTTTGAAAAGTCTATAAATACAATGAAATGATCACGTGTCAAGTGAAAAAGATTACAGACACATTGAAGATACAGTTGTTCATATGAAAGGTCAACGGTAGAAGAAAAGGTTATAGGTATGTTGGTTATAAGTACAGTGAAAAAAAAATATAAGGACAACGAAAAAAAGTATAGATACAAATGAGCGTACATGAGTCGGGAAACAAAAGATCATCGAGGTGATGAAATATGCTGATTCTTCCCATACGATTCAGCGGAGGAAAAAGAATTTGTGTCCTGTAAAGTTGGTGGTTTGCGGCTATTTAAATCTGACTCATGTAAAAAGGCATTTAGATACGGCCTAAACCTGAAGCATTTATAAATACTGCGTTTAACCAGCAGGGCTCTGAGGAACAGGCGTCCCTTACTTAAGGCATTTAAATGTACCGAGTTTTGGGCATTTAAGCCAGCCTTTGTCAACTGATTAACGTCGACTTAAATTCAAAGAATCAAAAGACGTATTTAAGACATTTAAAAACTTCTTTAATTTTTTCTTTATCGTGAAATTCTGAATGTTTTTATCTTGTGTAACGAGTAATTTCCCGCTCCATGATT
>NC_092243.1:2485000-2625000 GCF_036320965.1 Panulirus ornatus | reverse complement strand
GACATTGAAAATTTGATATCTCTGAGCCACAGTGCCTACACTGGTCATACACCATAAGGCCTGCAGTCTCTGCAGTAGCAATTTTCCTCTCAGCTTCAACACACTCGCCCTTGCTTCCCCTCCTGAGCATTAAAGAACCCAATCTTATTTTCATGTTGTATTGTTAAAAGACTCTTCAGTTTATCTAAATTACCTTCTTAAGATTTCTCCCATAAGCAAAGCGGATCAGTAAATAAGACTGCGGTGTGCGGTTGGAATCCCTAGTATAAAATAAACAAGATCAGAGTTAAAACAAAAGAGCGTCGGCTTGCGTGGTTCCTGCGACCCAGTGTTGCCATCACCAGAGAATGTAATTCTGTGGCTGAGTCCATTTATTTACATTTAGATAGAGCAATGAGGTGAAGCTGCATATATTCAGAACACCTTCTTGTATGCTGGCTATTATTTCCAAGTCATGTATTAGTGTACTGAGGCAGACTATTCTAAATGTCATTCATGATTACTTTTCTCAGAAATAAGTTCATTCAATTTCACTTTTGTTCTGGATGGACAATCCTTCATGCTCATCAATACACATGAAGATTTTGCGCAAGGCCTCTCCAACATAAGCTACCAACTGATGCTTGGGATTCTTATTAATTCTAAGTTCTATCCTTTACGTGGATTGTCCCACGAAGAACTGAATAATGGCGAACGTATTTCTTTCCTGTATTTTTGACGGAAAATATGTTCATTTTCTCCTCCTCCTTCATAAAACCTTTCTCCCCTTTTTCTATTTCCTCATATACGTAGGTGTTAATGGACTCTGAGTGCGTATGGTAAGACAGTCTTTTTTTACGCTGTTCTTTGCCTCACAGGTTATCATTAAAAGATTAATTTCCCTGAGTCAGAAGTTATCATCGAGATTTTCATCACAGTATAAAAGCTGCTGGTGTTCATTGCTACAGAGAGGCAACACAACACAAACTGTAACGAGTTGTGAATTTGATCTGATTTCTGACGTACTACATCACGTTACTTTTACCTCCTCCTCAAGGGATTCTGAAAGGTACACCAGAGACAAGCGAGTTGTACAAGTGTAGATTGTAATTCTGTAAAACGTGAATGTGTGCAAAACGTACATTGCCTCCGGTGTCATTATGTGTACGCAAGAGTATCCTATGTAATTACATTAAGGTTGAACGAAGAAAATCCATTTTCTTCTTATTTAATACCTCCAAAGCTTCTCTGTCTCATGTTTGTATCGAATATCTGAAAACGTCTATCCAGTCTTACCCCTTCGTCTTGCCCCAGTTCTACCTCCCATTCTTTAGTACAACCTCACCTTGCCCTCTCATCTGCCACTCCACACGCCAACCCAAACACACTCTCCATTGCCCCGTCTGAACCAACCTACCCGACGTTTTCTTCCATGTTACCAGCACGGAAATCCTCGACATCCTTCTTTTGTGCACTCAGAACACACTTGTTCTCCACAGCCTCGGGTGTTACTTTTCTCCGTCGTGTTTGCCCAACATTTTGCCCAGTTCGCTTAAGGTAGTTGGAAGGCCACCGCTAAAGGGAGGGGTGCTATGTGGTTGGCTCTGTGTAATATAAACTGACTCACACTGTTGTATATTGCTTATGACGAAGGCACGTTTGCGTGTGTGTGTGTGTGTGTGTGTGTGTGTGTGTGTGTGTGTGTGTGTGTGTGTGTGTGTGTCTGTGTCTGTGTGTGTGATTACTATATGTGTGTTACGTGGAGAGGGTTTTCTATTTGTATTCCCCGTCTCTTAACCTTGTATATATTTTATGTACCATGCATTTACTCCAATGTATCTGTGCACACACACACACACACACACACACACACACACACACACACACACACACACACACACACAAACACACACACATACACACACACACACACACACACACACACACACACACACACACACACACACACACACACACCTCAGTCTAAGCCAGGTACCCGTTTATCGACGTTTCGATGAGAGGATGAACACCTGGGCTGGGTGTAGGTCGATTGCTATGCCCAGTATTCGAACACATGCAGGTCCGGCCCCGGGCTTGCCCGTGTTTACTCATTGCAACCCAAACCACATGAGGCAGCCTTGGTAAACCATCGACTGAAAAAAGCTAGAAAAAAGATACAAACATTTGGAAATCGTGGAAAAGAAATAGAAAAGATAAGAGAATCTTGGCGAGGATCATTGAGCCAGGGAGTCAGAGGACAGACATTAGCCACGACGTCTCTCCAGCCTCCCAGTCTCAAGGTGAGTGAGGGAGTTGGCCTGAGGACAATCCCTCCTCCGGTGAGAGGTCGTCTCCCGCAGCTGGAGGAGTCACACGGGAGAGAACCCCCGGAAAGCAGGACGTGGCAGTTTCCCCCTCGTTATGAATAACCTCAGGAGGAGGAGGAGGAGGAGGAGGAGGAGGAGGAGGAGGAAACCCGCTTCATTATGCGTCTCAAGTCGTGCCCCTCCCAGGCCTGGCTTGCGGCTGTGTAGTTCCTCCCTGGTGGTGCGTGGAAGATCTTCAGTTGACGTCAACGTGAGCAGAGTCTCGAGGTTCCAGCTGACTAGAGACGGAGGAGTTGACCACACGTTTGTCATCTGTTTCTTTCTACTGGAACAGAGTCATCTGCTGTTATGGAAAGACAAAGACGTAGCGATCTTGTCTGCGAAAGAAACTGGGCTGTGTTTTTATGACCCAAATGGAAATTCTTTGTTACAAAAGATAAAAAATTTGTCTTTTCGTTTTTTAGATGTTTGTCTCATAATTGATGAAGTATCTGATATTTGCGAATATATTTTTTCAACCTCCGTTATGAATTTTCTAGATGAAGGGCTGGATCAATTAAAAGAAAAAACGCCCTTTCACAGGATATCAGATATACGTAAAACAAGTTCAAGTGGAACCTATTCATTCTTCATCTTCAAACCTCTATTATGGTGATCTAACACCACTATCTTCTCTCGAGAAGAAAAGAAGAATATTTGCACTTGATATCCTTCGTCTCGACCGTTACTGATACAGAACTTTTTCTTCGAATCATCATTGAAAAGAACCAGTCTCGAGACACATTCCCAAGAACGAGTTCTATTTTGTGTGTAATCTGGGACGTCGAAACAGTCGGCTCTTCCCCTGAGCGTCCCCAGGTCGACGAATCCAAACTCCCTCACAGCCACATTGTCACTCGCGATTGGTTCCTGTGCTTGGCTTTGTTACGGCAGGTCTTGTCAGGGAAAAGTTTCAGGGTCTGGAACTATTCCCACGATCTTACGTAAGAAGATTTTTCTACCAAGATAAAAGAAAGGACAATGATGTCTAAGTAGACTCGACCAACCACCAACGTATAAAAAAAAAAAAATCTACTAATACTAAAAACATAAAAGAAATCGGATTCTTTAGTCATTTACTTATTGTTAGTCTTCTCAAGACATATTCCGTACTAGATCACGAAATCTACTTTCTACATCTCACTACCGTCATTCCAGCCACTTCCTCTCCCTCTCATCTTCAAACTACAACCAATTTTTTTTCCCGACTGCTGGACACATCACCTCTACTTCATCACGGGAGCCAGTAAGAAAGTCACAAGAAAAGATGTTATTCTCAATACGAGAGGTCAATCTCTCTCTCTCTCTCTCTCTCTCTCTCTCTCTCTCTCTCTCTCTCTCTCTCTCTCTCTCTCTCTCTCTCTCTCTCTCTCCCTCTCTCTCTCTCTCTCTCTCTCCTGAATAACCACATCCACTCCAGGTTTCTTGTATGGTAGTGAATAACCACCAGCACAGCCCTGGTGTATAGCTGGGTCGTTGTCTAGAGCAGTGAAGCCATCAACGGTGAAGGATCGTCTGGCAGTGCACATCTTAGCTCAGTACATCAACAGTGAAGCCTGAAAGACCTCTCCTCGATGTTGAGCATCAACAGTGAAGCCTGGGAGAGCACATGGAGAAGTAGGGCATCAACAGTGACATCTGAGAGGATGCATCTGGAGGGCATGCATCAATAGTGAAGTTTGAGACAGTACGTCAACAGTGAACAGTTCGGAGGATGGCAGATTCGGGGCAACCCGACGCCATGGAATGAAACTAAACAGGCAATGTGTTAGAAACGATTTAAAGAAGTCCATTTACAGTTACAAGAGTTGTGGCTGATGGGAAGAACCTGAGTCGAGGACACTGGGAGTACTAAAAGCAATACAGTACAATAACAATATTCAAGGGATGAGGTCCAACGAGCGTAAACACACACACACACACACACACACACACACACACACACACACACACACACACACACACACACACAGACCACAATAACAACAACATCGGCTCACAAGCGCATATACATTTACAAACAAACTGATACACACATGAACATGTACAAATGGGGGAAAAAAAACATAACACAGATTTTCATATTCATTTCAAAATCCTGCCAGCTTATGCTCTCTGCCAGTGTAAGTATGGAAGGGATCGTGTGTAGAAGTATGACTGATACACGATACAATCATGTCCAGCATTCACGTCATGGAATTGGTCATGAAACGGTTGAAAACATCAGCATTTTTCCTGTTTGTATTGCATACGTTCTCTACCCCTTCCCATTCTTTATTCAAATACGCCTCTATAGCCATCAGGTATTCAACTATGCAGATGGTATCAAGTTTATTTCCAACACTGATCTATGACACGCTGCCAAAAGCTGTAACAGTAATGTAATTTTCCACTCAAATAGATTACCTTGCTGTTTCCGGACACAGGGAATATTACATCTACCCAGCTCTACTGGCCCCAGCGTTTTCCCCGTTATACTGAACACGTCTTTTGGTAATAGTTACGATAACCAATTAATCAAAGGTCCCTGCTAGTGGGCCTGCACCATTATGCTGTCCGAGTTCAGGGCTCAAACGTATGTTGTACGGGTAAATCATTCCAGTGTGAGGCTGATAGAGAGATAGGAAGCTATATGCGAAATTATGGGGGCGTTTGGTTAACACATGGGGCCAATAAAATATTCGCTGAAACGTAGGGATGCCATGCACATTTTACGAGTGAAACAGTCAGAAAGATTTTACGTAAATTTAATTTTTTTCCTCTCGTACGAAAATTCTTATTTTCATTTCTAAAATCAAACTACAATGAAAAAAGTTCGTAAAAGACGATGGATGTCTAGAATTAATACTACACTATCACTGACTGACACAATACTGTCGAACATTGTGATATATATGCATAGTAGCTTCTCAGTCAACTTGTTATATTAAGATCTTAAAACCAAAGAAAAAAAAGATAATTTCTGAGACACTTGTTGTGAATAAGGAATAACACAGTTATTAAAGAGCGTATGTAACTTGGCTCCCAATACATTATCTATACGATAAATTCTCATAATAGTTAACCTGTTGACAGATAAGTGCTTCTCTTCTAACCATCGGTAACTATATATATATATATATATATATATATATATATATATATATATATATATATATATATATATATATATATATATATATATATATATATCGTACCTCGTCCTACAAGAACTTTCAACCCTCATTCCATCTGGCACAATGTATCCTCGCCTCTTTCAGGGACACTAAGCCAGCAAGGGGCAGCCCTCACGCACGTATCTTTTTTCCCTCAGCCTCTTAAGAGACCGTTTTCTTTGACGACACACAAAAAAAAGAAAAAAAAAACCGAGGGAAGGGATGGTGGTGGGGGGGATATGCTTTTTGGTGATGGTTACGTAAGAAAATTTCGTAAAGCATGTGTTTGCTTAAAGCTGTAACCCTTTAACAGAGTTTTTTTTGCCTCTCTTTCTCTTTATATATATATATATATATATATATATATATATATATATATATATATATATATATATATATATATATATATATATATATGTGTGTGTGTGTGTGTGTGTGTGTGTGTGTGTGTGTCGGAGTTTAGATTTATTACTGAATAAAATAACATTAGACGATCAATGTCTTACCTTCATTTCCTGCACTGATGACGTTGTACACCCGCTAATTTGCTGAAAAATTAGAATTAAATGAAAAAGTTTCCTTTCCAACGGTTATTCAAATCCTCCTTTAGAAAATGGGAAAAGGTCTTTTGAAAATCGTCGGCAGGGGGTCATTATCATAAGTGGGACTATCTCTCCCACTCCCCCTTACCTGGAGGAGATAAAAGAATACTTAATATGACATATCCAAATTAGACATATCTATAGGAAGTGCCTGGATTACTCGTGTCAGGGGGCCTTCACTGGAGAAAATGTGGAAGGGTTGAGACAACCCACTCCAAAAAAAAAAAAAAATTTCCTTTTCATTTTTTCTTTTTCTCTGTCTCTGTCTGTCTGTCTGTCTGTCTGTCTGTCTGTCTGTCTGTCTCTCTCTCTCTCTCTCTCTCTCTCTCTCTCTCTCTCTCTCTCTCTCTCTCTCTCTCTCTCCACACACACACACACACACACACACACACACATACACACGAGGCAGCGTCAGGAACAAACTAATAATGGCCTCGTCCGCACACATCCGTCCGTTCTCTTGCTGTTATAAACAGTGTAGTGCAGGCAGAGCCCACCACCCGTATCTGCTCCCCTCACTGTCGCATCCATTTGATCTCCTCACACTGTTCATCTCCTTCCAACGCATTTTCTTTTTTTTTTTTCCTGCCTTTCATTTCATCGGTCCTCCCTCACCCCATCTCTCGTTTTCCCTCTTCTTTCTCTTTTTTACCAGTTATCATATCTTCCTCTTGACCTCCTGCCGCTTTCTTTTGTACTCCTTCCAATCGCTCCCACTCAGACCCCCTGCTGACACCGTTCATACACTTCTCTTTTGTCTTTCACTGGCAATTTAGCTTCCTCATCCCACCACTCACTACCCTCCCTCATACGTCCTCATCACATCTTCCGCATGCCAAGGGGAACGATACGTCGTAAATTGGGGAGAATTGGGAGCTGTATTCTCTCTCTTCAAGGAGCAGTTGTGGAATGATGATGAAAGGACATGAAAGGGAAAAGATATATCTATGTGCTTCCTGTGGTAATTTAGATGAGAGAGAGAGAGAGAGAGAGAGAGAGAGAGAGAGAGAGAGAGAGAGAGAGAGAGAGAGAGAGAGAGAGAGAGAGATGAGAATACTCCCTTCACCCTTGCTATACCCTCCTGCTTGCCATGTCAGGCCATAGCCCAACTTGGGACGAGACCTGGAGAGGCAGCTCTACGTGACGGGAACCTGTGGCGCTACCACAAGCCTCCAGGGCAGAATAGCCATTACGTAAATTATATTCCTCCCCCCCACCCCCCACCCCCCTCCCCCAGACGCAAGGGAGGAGTTCCACTATGGTGGGCGAGTTACCCGCCCCCCACCACCCACCAGCTGACGTCAACACAGGTGGGTTCGTCCCTAGAAACAAAGAACCAAATTAGGTGTTTACTTCGAGGATTAAGTCAAATGAGATTCTTAAACTCATTGTGAACTTCCTGTGATATTCTTTAATAACTTTCATAGATTTAAATCTGTGATGTATAATGCTTTCAAATTGTTCCTATATATATATATATATATATATATATATATATATATATATATATATATATATATATATATATATATATATATATATATATATATATATATATATATATATATGTTCGGTGAAGGACGCAGTTTGTCTACACCAAACAAGTCTGTCTTGTGGTCTTAAAGAGACATTTTCTTCTTGGGAAACAGTTTGTTTGCACCAAACAACAGTCTTGTGGCTTAAGAAACCTGGTCTTCGAACATATAAACACGTTGTTGTCTCGTCCAAACCTTGAATGTAAAGTCATGCATTTCGTGTGCGTTGGCGAAAAACCATTTACTTAAATATATTTAGTAGATAATGATACTGAGAATGATTACAGGCTAATTAAAGATGAAATTTCCTTGCTTGTTAGACATTACTCACTTTCATAGAGAGAAAAGTTAAATACAGTTTCGCAGAGTTAGAGGAAAAAGTATTCTAAAACATATTTGTAATCAAAGACATGATTACTCTTTCTTTGTGTCTGTAACTGTTTTGTGGAGGGAGTTCTATACTGGTGGGGCTCTGTCTTTTGGGTGTTTGTGTGTGCTTCTGGTTTGTGTGTTTGTGCATTCAAGTGCATCTTTATGCTCTTTTCCCTCGTGATATGGTTTATGTATGTATATAAACATGTCTTTAAACATATATGATAGAACTGCCTTGCCTTAGCAATGTGTCTGAGCAACTTTAAGAATAGGTTAAAGAATAACTTGACAACATATATACACCAAGCAGACCAAACTAAGACAATTGCGATCAAAATAGTTTGAAATTCTGTTTCGTCTCTTGAATCGAAGAACAGAGGAACGAACCATCCCTTTTAAACCCTTTCAACGAGGCCTTGAGTCTCTTATGAGAAAACTCTCCTTGGAAACTTAAATTTATTCACGTTTCTTGGAGCTAAGATGAACTGGGCCATTCATTACTCCTTGGAGACTAATCTATCTTTAAATACTTTCAAGTTTCCCTTAATGTCAAATGATTATCTTGATGGCTATAAAACATATGAGGAAAAGCCACAGAGATGATATAATGCATCTAATGCTGGTTCCAGGCGTGTAGAGGAAATGCGCCATGTCTGAAGAGTCTGGAAGTCACCTGGAACGATGACAGTAAGCGGTGTGAAGACTGAGAATTCAGGGAAATCTGGGCAAGAGTGATCTCATTCAAGAATCACAGATAGTGTGGTTGTTGCACTGCTTATCACTGGGAAACAACCCTTACAGGCAATCACTGTATGACACCGTCTTCTACCCAGTTGTTAAATCCCAGTCATCTCTGGCCTTGTCTCCTGGAGCCGTTCATCCTCACCGTCATGATCATCCGTCACTAAAGCAATGGAGATGTTGTCATAGGCAACTAGGGAGTCTCGTCAGGTCATCCGCCTTCCAAGACGCTCCGGAGCTTCTCAGAGCCAATGTTAGGATCTGTCCTTCAGCTGTTACAGAGCGCATGATTTCCTCCAGTGTCATGCGTCGTGGTCGCTGCTAAACAAACCCACAGACATACCAGGGGCGAAGTTATATCATAGCTTATATCATGCGCCAAACTTGGAATAGCGAGTCGATATCATTTTCGCCCCAGAGCTTAGCGAGTGGCTCAGTGAAGGGATATTGAGCGAATGGGTCGCCAGGGAGATAGTCCCACCCCACTCCTGCCCAGCCATCCACAAGACCAATAGACAGCCACGGACCAACAGGAAGGCCTCTCTTGCCTTACCCATGCCTAAGACCAATATGACATGACCTCCTAAGGAGAATATATATATATATATATATATATATATATATATATATATATATATATATATATATATATATATATATATATATATATATATATATATATATATATATATATTCGTCTACAACAAAGGCGCAAGAGGCAACTGGATGAAGGAAGAAAAAGCCTATGTTACAAAGGAACTCCACGCTGGAGAAACACTGAACAACTTCACACAGCCTCCATAATCCAGTTCTCTTTAATGCAATTCTAACACCGAGAGCATCATGGACCCTGTGTACAGTACATCATATTCTCACGATGGAAGATCCACTCCTTTTCCACTCATTTAACAAAGTGTCAGACGTTGGGTTTATATGAAGGATGATGTGTTTGGAGACCAGCAGATCGTAGCCTCTTCTACAGCAGTCGTATGAAATGATATCATAGGCTTGCCATACCCAACCTTGTCGAAGTCTGCTTATACGTATATGACGATTCCTGCCGGTATACACCGCCTTGTCATTCTCATCCGCTGAGGGAAATACACCTGGTGATAGTGCGCTCGCCAGAGGAAAAATTTTGACTCTTTTTCCCTTAAGTACATGAAACGAAACTAGGAGTTCCTTTATCTTTATGGTAACCTGGACGGGAGGCGGGCGTCTGCAGTAGGGCGATGGAAAATATAGACGATAATGAGTAAAGGAAAATAGAACCTCCAGGTCAAGAATTTAAACTCTCTCTCTCTCTCTCTCTCTCTCTCTCTCTCTCTCTCTCTCTCTCTCTCTCTCTCTCTCTCTCTCTCTCTCTCTCCTTCCTTGGCCGTGAGTTTCCAATTAACAGAGTGAAAAACTTTCGTCTGAAGGAGTCTAGTCTGAGACCTTAAAAAAGAAAAAGACTGCACAATAGCGACGAAGAAAAGCCAATTAATCTCTCTAATGCTGATCACAGGAATTCTAGTGATTAACATTAATCTTTACTCACTACCTCATTCTCACAACCTCACCTACCCTCCCTTTCTCACTTCGCCTCATCTTCTTTACTACATTGCCTCCACTTTAAACTATTCCTACTTAAATTTCTCAAATACATCATACTTTGCTACTTAAACTCTACCTACTTACATTACCCGTCACTCACCTACTACTTACAATGCCCTTCAACCCTTAGCTACTTATAACGCTCTTCAGGCTCTGTTACTTACACCCCCAACCTCCCCCTTCAACTTCTTCCTACTTACACTTCCCCTCAACCTCCTGCTACTTACCTAACCATCAACCCCTTAACCTCTTACTACCGACAACATCCCGTTGACCTCCTGCTCCTAAAGGGGCATTCACTACCCCTTATCTTCATTGCATCCTTATCTTCACTACATCCGGTTATCTTCACTACACCTGGTCTCCCATCTAGACTTTACTGGTACGGCCAAAGGTTAACTTTTTTCATAGACTGAGACAGACAGACAGAGAGACAGACAGATAGACGGGTAGACAGAAATAAGAAACACACACAGATACACACACACACACACACACACACACACACACACACACACACACACACACACACACACACACGACACCATTGTCAATACAGAGAATATTAATATCATCATCATTGATAGAGAGGTATTGATAATGATCCTTACCATATCTCAGTTACCCCAGTACCAACACTAGACAGTGAGAGACACTGAGCCCATCATCTCGCGTCACTGGCCATCAGGTCTGGGCAAGAAGCCCACACGAGTAAGTGAGGCGGAAAAAGATAGACTTGAATCGTCTCGTTCTCAGAATATTTTTCCATGATGTCGGCCCTTATAGAACCCAGCTGACAGTCCCATTAATTACTTGGACCTTTCGGGATATTTTTCTTTACCTTTTCAGTTTCCGCTGAGTGGGCTGGGGAACTGGGATGACATGTAGAGTTATACAATGATGAATATGGAGGTTAGTGAAGCCTAGAGCCACTCTGTGATCATAAGAGTTACTCTGTGATCATAAGAGTTACTCTGTGATTATAAGAGTTACTCTGTGATCATAAGAGTCACTCTTGTCATTACTCTTTGTGATTCTTATCTATGTGTTACGTGAGAGTATTACACTCGTGTTGTCTCCTTTCTTAACCTGTGTAAGATTAATTTGTTCCTGATATCCATGATAACCAAATTACCAGTTACCAGCCCTCCTGCACAAACCTGATAATTCATGAACTAATTAATTATCTAGAGTGCAAATAATCCACTGGTCATGTTAGTGAATACCTTAATAGTTGGGCCAGTGATAAAAATCCCTCGTAATTCCGGCAATGTAAGACTTATTAATCTCAAGTAATCACACTCCGCTTGGGCCATTATAATCAGCTTATCAATATTCGATGCTTGAAGTCTATACCAGACTGGCTTAATTTTCCTTCATTCAAAAGGCTTTAAGAAATGATTTTTGAGTCGCTTGAAGCATGTGAAGGCCAGCAGAGATGTATACTGACGTGTTTATCATCATTATAATAGTGGATAAAGTGAAGCTGATATCGTGTCTGTGATTTCAGTGAAAGGTGACATCCACCCTCAGAAGAAGGTACAGAGAATTCGAAGAATAACGTCATTTTTGTCCAGAATTCCCTTTTCACTTTCTCAGCAACTGAATACATGAGAGAAACTTACATGAATAAAGATAGACCGTTGAGTGAAAATTATGAAAAAAAAATCTGTTAATCAAAAAACTGCAACATTAATTCTTTTCTGTAAATCTCTTACCAAGAATTCCCCTTCCTTCCATATCCTAAGCCTCCAACCATACCCATCCTTCCTTTATTCCTGCTGTGTACTTCCTGAATAATCGATAAGTGCGAATATTGTACACATCGGCAGTTAAGAGGAAAAGCTGTGGTTGTGAATCTATTGATCTCCATAACGTATTCATAATGAGGAAAAAGACTTGAGTATATATCCAATGACCTAAACCCAATTAAGCAGAGTGGAAGAACAGACGAACAAAAGTCTAGGATTTAGATAGTATTCGAAGTTAAATCTTAAAAACCTAACCCCACTTATTACAACTCACTTTTGCGTCCCCAACATCTTTAGTTTTGGTCACCTTACTTGAAAAGAGACATAGAGAGAATAGTCAGAGAAGAGCATCGAGTTACCGTGTTGATTCCTAGAATCAAAATTAAGATTCCATCGAGTTCCACCATGTCTTTCCTCATCTGTTTTTCCATGTCTTCACGTGTTTGACTCGCTAGTCCACTCTCTCTGGTTCTAGCAGATCTCGAGCATCGCTACAATAGGATCGAAGAGTTATAACCCTCAGTAGCAAACGTCGTATAGACGATCACCTTCACGGTAAACACCTTTAAGATAGTATTTCTGAAGTATTCCAAATATACTCCGTCTCCCTCACACTCCTTCCCCTCCCTACTTATAACTTAGATGAAAGACATATTTGTCGAAGATTCATAAGACCGTCCTCTCCCTCCCCATGCGAGGCCCCTGCCGTTCTGTTTACTCAAAAAAACAGAAAAAAGAAGAAAAATTTCTACCAACTCTTTCATTAATGAAAAAAAGATTTTCACCCCACTCATCTCTCTGCCTTCCCTGCTGAATCAATGTTGCCAAGTGGTGCTTCATAACCCTCTCCCCATCATCCACCCAACCGTCCTTTCTCCCTACCACCATTCCTTACCTCCCCTCACCCCAGCAGAGTCTCCCCTACCCTTCCCCAGGGTTACACATTAATTTGATCTCAAGTTTATATCTCTTACTTTGCTTTATCTCATATATATATATATATATATATATATATATATATATATATATATATATATATATATATATATATATATATATACATAGAGAGAGAGAGAGAGAGAGAGAGAGAGAGAGAGAGAGAGAGAGAGAGAGAGAGAGAGAGAGAGAGAGAGAGAGAGAGAGAGGTATATTGGCAATTGACGTTAAGTATCCTTAAGAAAGTATCTGCCAGAGATTCGAACCCTGTCAGGTTAAATGACTGGAGCATTTCGTGTGCCTATTGCTGGGAAGGCACGTCCGCCACCCAATCAACGACCAACAAATTAAATTGGATGCTGTAGACGCGTTTGATCCCCCCCCGGCACGGTATTGGAGCCAATCGGAGGTCGTCCGCTTCCCCCAAAACCTACAGGAATCCTACCATATTTTCCTCTTAAGCTTCCCACACCACAGGTCTCTCCCTAGGCATCCAGCATATACATACTGACGATAAATGTCTGCATCGTAGTGTCGCAACAAACACTGAACAACTGAACTCTCAACCTAGTTATTTTTTTTTAATAAGTTCCATTCCACCGGACATACATACACCCACCTGCAACCACATTTCCCTGGGCATGTACGAGTTATACCTTCTCCTCTGTGGTCTGGACGCCGCTCACTTCTCCAGTGTTACAAACATCGTTCCACCACATCACAAGACACCACACCCTCGTGGCCACACTGCACCTTCCATACACAAGACACTGAACCCTCTCTCCTCATCTGTCCGTACTCACCCACAATGACATAGACATGTATTTCTTAATGGATATAGCAGGCTTCCTGAACAATCCAGGAGCTCTCTCTCTCTCTCTCTCTCTCTCTCTCTCTCTCTCTCTCTCTCTCTATATATATATATATATATATATATATATTTTGTTGTCTTTTCCTAGCGCTACCTCGCGCGCGCGCGGGGAGGAGGGGAGTGCCATTTCATGTGTGGTGGGGCGGCGACTGAATGGCTGAAGGCAGCAAGTGTGGATGTGTACATGTGTATATATGTATGTGTCTCTGTACGTATATGTACGTATACGTTGAAATGTATAGGTACGTATATGCGCGTGCGTGGGCGTTTATGTATATACATGTGTATGTGGGTTAGGCTGGGCCATTCTTTCGTCGTTTCCTTGCGCTACATCGCTAACGCGGGAGACAGCGACTCAGTGTAATATAATAAGATGAAATATATATATATATATATATATATATATATATATATATATATATATATATATATATATATATATAGGCGACAGATATTTATATTTAAAGTGACTCGTATAAATGCACGATGGTCTCATTGTCGCTGTAATAAACACACTCTCTTAAATTAGATATTCACATAAGCTGTACTGTACAGTTTCATTACACATATAAATCATACAAACCCTAAGCATTATGATAAACTCGATATTCTGGCTTGAATATGAATGTTTATCAAATATCTAAACACCAGTCCCCTGGTCGGGTTCTGTTTGCTGGTAAACAAACTTACAACATGGAATGTGATTTCATTCTTTAATTATGGAGATAATGGGCTTTATTAGACTTAATCACAAAAGGTAAAATACATTAGCTGTGATGACTGGTTTCGTCAAACTGAGTCATTACCACACACCCACCCACCCACACACGCATGACACGTTGGTTTTCTCAAGATTTCGTGAGTTATTTTCGTGACGCTTATCATCTACACGACGTGGATCCATATCGACGCCCGCCATGATACATCACAGAATCTATTGTAAACATGAGTGCAACAACCTCCCGTTTCTAATTTTCCAAATGAGGGAACAGATAAGTGGGCCAAGTAAGAATATTCCCTTCATTTATATATATTATTATTATCATATCAATTGATTGTCGTTTCCCGCGTCAGCGAGGTAGTGCCAGGAAACAGACGAAGAATGACCCATCCACTCACACATACACACACACACACACACACACACATATATATATATATATTGGAAAGGATCACAATTTTGAGCGTGATCAAGATATTCCTATGAGTCCACGGGCAAAATGAAACACGAAACACTGACTGTTATATTTCTCTCTTGTATCTCCCCTGATGATGTCATTATTACACGAAAGTGCACTTGGGAACTTTTCGTGTTTCATTTTCCCCGTGGACTCATAGGAATATATATATATATATATATATATATATATATATATATATATATATATATATATATATATATATATATATATATATATATATATATATATATTATCCCTGGGGATGGGGGAGAAAGAATACTTCCCACGTATTCCCTGCGTGTCGTAGAAGGCGACTAAAAGGGGAGGGAGCGGGGGGCTGGAAATCCTCCCCTCTCGTTTTTTTTTTTTTTTTAATTTTCCAAAAGAAGGAACAGAGAATTGGGCCAGGTGAGGGTATTCCCTCAAAGGCCCAGTCCTCTGTTCTTAACGCTACCTCGCTAATGCGGGAAATGGCGAATAGTTTGAAAGAAATATATATATATATATATATATATATATATATATATATATATATATATATATATATATATATATATATATATATATATATATATAACACTACCTCGCTAACGCGGGAAATGGCGAATAGTTTAAAAGAAAAAAAAGATATATATATATATATATATATATATATATATATATATATATATATATATATATATATATATATATATATATATATATTTTTTTTTTTTTTTTTTTTAAACTATTCGCCATTTCCCGCATTAGCGAGGTAGCGTTAAGAACAGAGGAATGGGCCTTTGAGGGAATATCCTTACCTGGCCCCGTTCTCTGTTCCTTTTGCAAAATTAAAAAAAAATAATGAGAAGGGAGGATTTCCAGCCCCCCGCTCCCTCCCCTTTTAGTCGCCTTCTACGACACGCAGGGAATACGTGGGAAGTATTCTTTCTCCCCTATCCCCAGGGATATATATATATATATATATATATATATATATATATATATATATATATATATATATATATATATATATATATATATATATATATATATATCAACATATGCACCATTATGCATACATATACATACATACATATGCGCATATTGGAAAGGACCCCAGTTGAGCGCGTGATCAAGTATATTCCTAAAAGAGAGAGAGAGAGAGAGAGAGAGAGAGAGAGAGAGAGAGAGAGAGAGAGAGAGAGAGAGAGAGAGAGAGAGAGAGAGAGAGAGAGAATAACTTTGTTCGCTGCATATTAAATGAGCTCGCTATTTTGTTCGCCAGTGCAGTTGTGAGCGCGTATGGTAAACAAAACGTTTTCCTTACCTTCAGGAGCTTTGAGAGTGTGGCGGTTATTGTGCCTATTGAGTGGAGGAAAATGTATTAGTTTTTATCAACATGTAATGCATCTAGTAAGTTATTCACACCCTTTTCAGTGTTAGCGATACCTTGAGATGACTTGCCAGTAAAATGGAAATAAGGGATGTTGGTTCTTTACGTTAGATAAATTTGCTAACTTATGTATTGATTTTCTTAGAATATGAATCATGAAGATCTATTGATAGATTACTGTCTGTAATAGCCGAAAGATAATGACTAAAAGAGGATCATGCTCTCATCATTTTTCTACTTTCCTTATTATGTAATACGTTACCATTGCAAAAGGTTTCTGAAATTCCACAGGGACGTTCAGGGCAGGTTTAAGCTACAATTTCATGGGTATATTATCATCTCCGGCTGTTACTTGCAGTCTTGCTGATGTCTTGTTTTGAGCAGTGAATATTGAGCTTTCAACCAAAAATGTATTTTGAAAGCAAGCAGAAATTGTTCACCAGCATCATTACTTGGAATTGCATCTGGTCTGTAGATGTTTTTTATGCTTAGCAAATACGTCAGCTTTTTAGTATTATTTGATGCACTGCCATTAATGTTTGTATTGTTTCTGTGTGATACTGTATCTTAAAAAGTCAAAATTTATTTAGATAATCTTAGCCAATTAGATGTTTATGATAAGTTGTCTTATCAAACCACTGCACTGGGACAGGAATTGTAGCAGTTTTATGAACATATATTTTTTGTAAAAAGGCACATATTACAGGGCACCAGTGCTTAATTTTGAGCTCTACATAAGTTACACTGTATAGTAACATGAATACCTATAATGCAAGGTCTGTAAGTGGAACATGTAATGATTGAACAATTAAGTTGAAAACTCTCATGCAATATTGAATACTGATATTTTAGATTTTATTGGATGTTGCATTACAGTGTTACGGAGTTTTTAAGATTAACTGTGAAAGTCCAGTCAAGGTCATACCACAGTCCTCAGGGTAATTTTGTGTACCATATTCTATTTTGATTACTTCCTGCTGCATATTGGCTGTATCTACATCAATTGATAGACAGTTTTACGACTGTAAATGTTCCTCACCTCTTCACAGTAAGATCAGATGCCCAGTATCAGAAGCTGCTTATTTGCTTTATCTTTAGTAGAAAAACACTTTTGTGACTGTAAACATTCCTTACTTCTTCGCTATAAGATATGATCCCAAGACTTAAGGTAATCTTACTGCTGTATTGCGATTTCAGTGACTGACAAAGTTATTGTGTGTAATTCCTTGGAGAATGACCCTATGTTTGCTTTGATTATGCAGTGAACGAATGTACTTTTTTTTTTTTTTTACCTCTGAAGCTTTTTCTTTTCATTTACTACATATTTTTCTCTTTAGGTTATTTATCTCAATATCTAGTAGCTTTTAGTTTGTAGATGATGCATACGTCTGCAGTGGTACATCATAAAATTTCAGTGGTAATGACATGTCATTGTTTCAACTTTTTTTCACCTTGATTTTTATGTTAGCTAAATTTTAATTTTCAGATCATGGCAGGCAGAAAGGAAGATAAGGATCTTTCAAAGTTCATAGTGGGAACATGCATGGGAATGTGTCCTAATGCGGAGTTACGGCTGTGAGTACATCTGTTGAATGCTACTGTCTTTCTTGATGATAAACTTGATTTTCATATCTCTAATTCTTACTGCCATCATGTACCAAGACTAAGTCAGAAAATTTATGATGAAAATCGTATGAGAGTGAGATTAGTTTTTTGAAAAGCATTTAGCTTACAACTGCTTCTAAGGTGAGAAAAACTGTAGATGTTTGTGCTTAGTAGAGACTCACTTGACTCAAGGAGGTTTATCTCATTGAATTAAACTTGGATATATGGCTGATAGGGCAAAAAGGACAAGTGAGAGAAGTAATTTCACTTTTGTTAATAAGAAAAAAATTGTTAGAGTTGGAACATTAGGTAGGAACCTCAGCAAATACTGCACTAGACTTGCCCTCTGCCAGTGGCCTGTTAAGGCTGAGGCATAAAGGCTAGGAAGCAGCACCTAAGTTCTTTAGTTATGGGGACTCTGTTCCCAAGGCCACCCCTTTGAGGGAGTTCCAGTTGTAGCAGGCATTAGAGATACAGATAGATAGAGTTGTGTTTGGAACATAGTGCGTGAAGGGGAAGTAAGTTTCAGTAAGTATTTAGTATGAGCAGTGTAGATGTTTTAAATAATTACCATACATTGATAACAAGAAACCTATTATCAGAAAAAGATAAAGTGATTCACAGACTAAATTAGAAAATCCTGTTATCATAGAGAGTGCTTGTTGTATATGTAATAGCTAACATTTTTATAGAAATTCCTTAGTAAGATATTATTTCTGCAAAGATTCTAGAAAAATGTTCATGGTATTCATATGCTTTTCAGCCGGCAACGAGAGCAGTTGATTCACCCTTTGGAAATGGCTGTTGATTCCAGTGGTAAAAGACTGAATTATGCCCAGCCAAGGGCAATGATAAAGGAGTTTTCACGTTCAGCTGCTGGTCATGAGATTAAGGCATCAGATATTCGCCCTGTAGCAGTGTTGGTCAAAACAGTGAAGTATTTGTTAACCAGGTGAGTGTAGTCCCAAATTAGTTCATCACTCAGCAGTTGTCACTAGATATTTAGGTAGGATGCCGGATGATTTTGTTGGAAAATCAGAAAGTTTAATTTCCATCTTTAGGCTCACAGTTAGATATTGATCATACACTTTCAATGAGCTCCTCCAGCCCCACTTAGGGAATATTTTCATATTCATAGGTCTTGTATTGTGGCTGTTCAACTCTGTTTTCCTGATCCTTTACTGCTTCATTTTTTCTATTTTCAGCTGCGCTACTTCAGATGTGAGGCCATCCTATTCATTTCATTTTATGCAGTTTCATTCATAATGTAAAGGCAGAAAAGGTTTCTAGTGTCACTGTTGTGTCTCTTACTTAAGAGCATTTACAAGTTCTGAGGTGTTTAAATATAATTCACTATGCATTACCCTGATGAAAATGTAGGTTTTACCATTAGGATATAAACGGATAGATAAAATTTGTGGCTTGAGATGTGTATGTAAATGGTAGAATCTTAGATGGTCAAATCATTCATTGCTGTAAGGTGTGGGAAAAAGTGAGAGTTTTATGCAAGATTTGGTGGTTTGACATTAATCAGAAAGATATTAGGCACCGTACCAAGAAATAATGGAATGTAAATTACCGTTGAATGGAAAGAAGATGAAAAGTTTGCAAAACTTCATGATTTTATGCAGTGTTGTCAAGAGGAATGGAGGGATACTTTTTAGTTCATGTAAGTCTAGACAAGATATGAAAGCACTTACACCTTGACCATACACTATGTTCAGAAAAAGTCCCTAATCAAAAGTTTTTGCTAATTTCCGTTCTTTCCTTGTTTCAGTTTGTGCTCCCGAAAAGATGTTCCATGGGCTTTGGTTTATCAGTTCATTGATGACCGATTGCGAGCCATAAGACAAGACTTGTGTGTCCAGGGAGTCAAGAATATCACATGCATACAACTCCAGCAAGCTTCAGTCAGATTTTATGTTTATTCAAATTATAGGTAAATTTACATTTCTAGGGTGAATGTATTGATTTTCAGTTGTAGTTAGAAGGGAGATATCAGGAAGTCATTGATATCTAGTTGAATCACTGGAGGATTAAGGTTTTAATTTTAAAGATTTAGCAGAAATCTTTAATGTGGCTCAAAAGATATATTACTAGTAGCAGTACAATTAAGATTTCACTGAAAGGATTAAATCATGATTTCATTATTCATCCTTACTTTTTGTGTGTAATCTGGTCACCTTATACCTTGAATAAAGTTGACTTGTTGAAGTTGAGCCTCCCTTATGCATGATGATTTCGACACATTTTTGCAGTTTCTAATGATGAAACATTTTTGATTTCATTTACTGCCTTACCCTTTCCTTTATCTTTGGTCTTCCTGTACAAAACTTCTCAGTAAATCAGAATAAGAGAGAAAAATAAGCAGTAACTGAAATCTGACAAATGTTTCTCCTGTATTTAAGGGAAATGATAAGAACTGCATTGAATTTCAGTTACACTTACCTTAGTGATCAAGAAACCATTCAGAAAATGCCTGCTTTGAGGCAGCAGATATTTCTGATTTTAGCTGTTTTGATTGAATAATCACTGTTATCAGTGTTTGTGCTTCATTTTCACCCAACTTTTGTGGAATGAAATGACTTATTTGTAGTCATGTCTTAGCTGCTAGGAAAGATAGATGGAACAAGTGGGTTAGAAGTTGGGTAAGCTGGAAGGCAACAGACTTTACTGTGTGACAGTCCTTTTAGAACAGAGAAGATATCTGTTTGATATCTGATATCTGTTTCTCATGCCTATGGTATTTGTATCAATACTGCCAAAATTTTCTATCTCCTGTATTGGAAATTCAAACATTGTTGAGAGATTAGGCAGAGAGGATGAGGATGAAGGAAGACTTATAGGGTATGTCATAATAACTTTGTTACTAAATTATCACGTATTGTTTCAAACTTGTAGCTTGCTTCCTCATGAATAAAATAGGAGTTTAAAGAAACATTTCCTGGGGAGATAGTAGTACTTTCATTTTTTAGATGCTATTTCCGTTTGCTGGTGGTTTCCATCCATTACTTCTATTTTTCACTGAAGTCATACGTCACTACATTGCCATTACGCTATCAACCCTGACTTACTTAGGCTTACTGCAGTATAGGTTTTATTTACTGGTCAACTCAGTTTGCCATGTATTACAGCTCTGCCTTAGAACATCCACTTCATTCTTTTGCAGTGAGTAGGGACTATCCAACTTTATTAGGAGAATTATTCCTCATGTTTTGGACTTTGCTGTTTGATCTTCTGCACAGTACATCAACTCTTCCAAAACTTTTCAAAATATTTGGCTAATGGTATCCTCTCCTGAGTTTAAAAGTTACATCAGGTTTTATGTTGTAAACATGACCATATGTTTTTGACTGATTCTGAGTGCTGAAGTGATATTTGAATTGATTTTAAGTTTATCTAGTGTTTAGAGATTTATCACTGCAATTGAATTATACTTTCATCTCTTTTCAGAACTTGTGAACATGAGCTCTGTGACTTTGATCCATATCTTAATAATAAACACCTTGCTGAAACATTAGCAACTGTCATCTCATGGTTTGAGGATCTAGACAAAGAAGATAAACAACGTAAGGTTAATGATGCTAGTCTTGCCGATGCCAGCTCATTTTGCAATCATTCAGATGAAAGTGATAGTCATTCAGATGAAAGTGATCAAGAGGAAATTTGGAATGCTAGTGATGATGATGCTAATGAAAGTAAGATCCTGCATGATGCAGAAACAAGTGAAAAGGATACTATCTTAGAGAGAACTGTGGCCAATGAGGAAGCAAGTTTAAAGATTTCAGAAGATTCATGTGTAAGAGATCAGGACTCATGTACAGAGGGATCAGAGACAGTGAGGAATGTGAGTGAAGCTGAAGAAGGTATAGGAACTTCCACACATAGTGCAAGAACTTCCAGTGGCATAACAGATGGAAATAAATGTGATGTAGCAGTCTCAGAGTATTCTGTAAGAGAAGAAGCTGAAGCATTATATTTATTGGTACACTTTGGCAATGAAGAAGCTCTTATGCACATACTTAAACTTCCAAAACATATAAGGTTAGGCCACCTTCTTCCATATCAGAAACTGATAACAAGCAAGAAGATTGTGCATTCTGCCCATTTCTTTTATTTCATTTTTGTAATTTGTATTTTTTTAACCTGACATTTCTTGTATAGCAATAGCCATAATTGAACATACTTTATGTTTTCAATGAGCATCTCATATTCTACTTAGTAGTACAGCAGCTTATCTGGTTTAATTGATATACTGATATACATATATTTTATCTTTTCTTTCTTTTTGAAAGGCCCTGATAATGGGCTGCATGCAGAGATGGGCTGAAACCATCCTTTGGTAGACTTTGATACTTTAGAAGAGCTTTTGTTAACATTTTGTTTCCACTGCTAATGGCTAGCAAACAGTTGTTATTAGTCTTAAGGCAATTTTTTCATTGCTTGAAAACTTTTCTGTTTTTCTGTTCAAATCCTGAAGTGGAGCCATGGGCACTAATGTACTCAGCTTGCCCTTTATAGGAACAGAAATAGAATTGCATAAGTTTGAAAACTACTTTGTAGTAAATTATGATTTTTCTCTTTCACAGGTGTTCAAGATTGGTGTCTGTAGCTACTGAAATGAGTATTGCATGGCTCACACATAATTACTGTCGTGTCCTCCGTCTTTCAACATTTTTACCCCCATTACTTTTATGTGCACTTCATCCACATTTGACTCAGATTCAGAGGTTAGTTTTATTGACTCTTTAAGTTCTATTTAACTCACTGACAACCTAAGAAAACTTTCACTCCTAGCCATCTGTTACAAGCCATTCACTCTTGAATCTTTGTAATTGTGATTAATATGTTTGAACAGGCTTAAGCTTATTTCAGTATGTGCTGACTCTGGATTCTGATGTATTTGGTAATGGTTTGGAAGAGGTTTGTACTGTCAGTATTTTTCTTTCAAGAAGTTTTTGAACATAAAGCATTATCCAAAGTCATTCTCATCATCTCTCTGTTTTTCACTGTAATGCCATAATGTTACAAGTTAGATATGCAATTATCAGGCTTATAAGTTAGGCTTGCAATTGTCATGGTTTTGTGCATGCTTTATAAATTCATAGATTTTTTTCATGATTGAGGAAGAAGATAGAACATTTTGATTAAGTAACTGTAATTTCAGTGTTTTTTATGTAAAATCATCAGTTAACCAGGCAAGTGAACTGAAATTATAAAATAAATTATAAAATATAGGAATATGTATATGTGATGATAAAAAGAGTATGGTTGAGAGAGCAGAAGAGGGTGTGTTGAAATGGTTCAGACATATGGAGAGAATGAGTGAAGAAAGGTTGACAAAGAGGATATATGTGTCAGAAGTGGAGGGAATAAGGAGAAGTAGGAGACCAAATTTGAGGTGGAAGGATGGAGTGAAAAAGATTTTGAGTGATTGGGGCCTGAACATGCAGGAGGCTGAAAAGCATGCACAGAATAAAGTGAATTAGAATGTTGTGGTATGCTATGGTCGATGTGCTGTCAGTGGAACTGAACCAGAGCATGACCTATAGAATGGATGTGAGCGAATGTGGCCTTTCTCTGTATGTTTCCTGGTGCTACCTTGCTGTCGTAGGGGGTGATGCTGCAGAGAGATTTCCAGAGTCCAATACGTACTTTACCTGCTTCTGTCTTTTACAAGACTCATAGTGTGGCCTAACATTGCTTTAATCCCTTTACTCATGTGCTGTGTATGTAACTAGATATTTTTCCAGTGAAACTGTTGGTAACATGTTTTGGAATACAAACACCTGTTATACATCATTTAGTCTCTTGATTTCTTTTGCTGAAGTTAACTATTGAAATTTCATTTCATAAAGGTCTCAAACAGGTTAATGCTCTGCTTGATTAAGAAGGTGAAATGCTAGATGAAATTACTAAGTCCTTGAAGTCTTAATAAGATGTATGTAAGTCCCTTCATTGTTTTAAAAGGTGTCCATTTTTCTTGTTATGTGATATTATGTGAAGTTAAGAGGAAATCTCTTCGAGGCAATAAGAATGTTCTTTTATATTGATATATGATGTCATGACAAAAAATTCCTTATTTCTCTTCTCCTTTTCCTATACTCATTTCTAATATTGTCCTTGAATCACCAGACTGAGCATATGTAAGAGGTTTGCCAGCTTGTGGAAAACTTGATGGCATATATGCAGTTTGAAGTTTATAGCTTACTTTACCTTGATGTATGAATGATTGATAAGGAGTTTTTGTTACCATTACCACTGCTTCAGGCTGCAAAGTCAAATTTATTAGGACTGGCATATTGTGACAGAAAATGGTGTTGCTGCCTCAAAGGAACTTATGTACTGATCTTGTCCATTTTCTACGTCCCACAGAAAAGCACTAGGCATTCTCAGTCGAGCCCACTGTTGTAAAGGGCTTGTCTATAAACAGGAGGACCTTGCGACCATTCTCTGTTTCCCCAGCAGTCATGAACTGGTTGAAGCTTGTAAACACTATGGTCTCACTGTGGTTGAAGGAGGTGTGAGCTTTATGAAGGGAGCATTTAATTGGGATTCACCTCTGGTAAATATATAGCATAATATGCAGCTTGTTTTTCTCTTCTCCTTTATAGTTGTTCATTATTCCTCTTTGGAACCCTTGAAAATCTTGAGAATAATATATCTTATACACTGTCATTCTATCTTTCCCAGATTTTGATTAGATTAAAGAATATGCATAGTTTTCACCTGAAAATCAATGATGTGCATTTGTGTCCAATCAGAATGAGCTCATTGGTCTTGCCAGCTTACTTCAGGGCTTACTGATGAGGTGACCATCATTTTTAACTGAATCCATCTTTAGTAGAGTTTAATATGCTATATCTGACTCAACAGTGAAAAAACAAAAACTTTGACAGTGAATTGTTGTCTGTTCTTCATTAATGACTGTTAACAATAGGGAGCCTTGACAGCAACACTGATTCTCCAGTACTAGATTTTTCTGTATAGTTATTGCAGCATTGCTATTATATGAAAGCCAGACACTGATGTGATCTGTTGGAGGCATAAGAACAGTTCATAAGTTGAAGACCACTCGGTGTTTTCATACATTGTACTTGCCATTCATAGCTCCAAGTGGGTATCTTTCCTAAATGAAAAGCTTGAAGTCTGGTGTTAGCATCACCTTTAGAGTATAACTAGTTTTCTAGATGCAGCCTTACTTGTTTTCTAGTGAAGCTTTCCTATTTTCTGAAAGAATAAACCTGTGAGCAAATTCTGTGTGTGACAAATAAGCTGAAGGTAGAACATCATTCTAGTCTTTTCTAAATGACTTTTAGCTACTTGTTTTATTAGCAAGTCCAATTAGGGGTGAATTTGTAGTGACCTCTGGATCACATCAGGTAAGTGGTTTAAGTTTTGATTATTCTAGTAATGTATAACTTAGCCCCAGTTTTTAAAATTGTATATTTTTTTTTTTTTTTTTTTTTTTTTTTATACTTTGTCGCTGTCTCCCGCGTTTGCGAGGTAGCGCAAGGAAACAGACGAAAGAAATGGCCCAACCCCCCCCATACACATGTACATACACACGTCCACACACGCAAATATACATACCTACACAGCCTTCCATGGTTTACCCCAGACGCTTCACATGCCTTGATTCAATCCACTGACAGCACGTCAACCCCTGTATACCACATCGCTCCAATTCACTCTATTCCTTGCCCTCCTTTCACCCTCCTGCATGTTCAGGCCCCGATCACACAAAATCCTTTTCACTCCATCTTTCCACCTCCAATTTGGTCTCCCTCTTCTCCTCGTTCCCTCCACCTCCGACACATATATCCTCTTGGTCAATCTTTCCTCACTCATTCTCTCCATGTGCCCAAACCATTTCAAAACACCCTCTTCTGCTCTCTCAACCACGCTCTTTTTATTTCCACACATCTCTCTTACCCTTACGTTGCTTACTCGATCAAACCACCTCACACCACACATTGTCCTCAAACATCTCATTTCCAGCACATCCATCCTCCTGCGCACAACTCTATCCATAGCCCACGCCTCGCAACCATACAACATTGTTGGAACTACTATTCCTTCAAACATACCCATTTTTGCTTTCCGGGATAATGTTCTCGACTTCCACACATTTTTCAAGGCTCCCAAAATTTTCGCCCCCTCCCCCACCCTATGATCCACTTCCGCTTCCATGGTTCCATCCGCTGACAGATCCACTCCCAGATATCTAAAACACTTCACTTCCTCCAGCCTCTCACCATTCAAACTCACCTCCCAATTGACTTGACCCTCAACCCTACTGTACCTAATAACCTTGCTCTTATTGACATTTACTCTTAACTTTCTTCTTCCACACACTTTACCAAACTCCGTCACCAGCTTCTGCAGTTTCTCACATGAATCCGCCACCAGCGCTGTATCATCAGCGAACAACAACTGACTCACTTCCCAAGCTCTCTCATCCCCAACAGACTTCATACTTGCCCCTCTTTCCAAAACTCTTGCATTTACCTCCCTAACAACCCCATCCATAAACAAATTAAACAACCATGGAGACATCACACACCCCTGCCGCAAACCTACATTCACTGAGAACCAATCACTTTCCTCTCTTCCTACACGTACACATGCCTTACATCCTCGATAAAAACTTTTCACTGCTTCTAACAACTTGCCTCCCACACCATATATTCTTAATACCTTCCACAGAGCATCTCTATCAACTCTATCATATGCCTTCTCCAGATCCATAAATGCTACATACAAATCCATTTGCTTTTCTAAGTATTTCTCACATACATTCTTCAAAGCAAACACCTGATCCACACATCCTCTACCACTTCTGAAACCACACTGCTCTTCCCCAATCTGATGCTCTGTACATGCCTTCACCCTCTCAATCAATACCCTCCCATATAATTTACCAGGAATACTTAACAAACTTATACCTCTGTAATTTGAGCACTCACTCTTATCCCCTTTGCCTTTGTACAACGGCACTATGCAAGCATTCCGCCAATCCTCAGGCACCTCACCATGAGTCATACATACATTAAATAACCTTACCAACCAGTCAACAATACAGTCACCCCCTTTTTTAACAAATTCCACTGCAATACCATCCAAACCTGCTGCCTTGCCGGCTTTCATCTTCCGCAAAGCTTTTACTACCTCTTCTCTGTTTACCAAATCATTTTCCCTAACCCTCTCACTTTGCACACCACCTCGACCCAAACACCCTATATCTGCCACTCTGTCATCAGACACATTCAACAAACCTTCAAAATACTCATTCCATCTCCTTCTCACATCACCACTACTTGTTATCACCTCCCCATTTACGCCCTTTACTGAAGTTCAGTACTTCAGTACTGAAGTTACTGAAATTGTATATTATATTTTTTAAATGCAGTACAGTATGTAGTGAGTAGGTTATATGATCACCTGAAAATAATTTCACATCTTTAATTTTAACATATGATTACCTGAAAGTATTATATCTTTAATTTTAACAGATGAAACCATGTCGATTAAAGTGGATAGATGACAAATTGGCCACGATACATCTACATGAACTCTTTCTTCCTCAAGGTCTTAGCCTATGATACTGCATCTGAAGAAACAGATTTTCATATGCCATGTTTATTTTTCTTTGCATGTGGGACTGAGATTAAAGAAATCAAGTCCCTTAGCCCTGAGGTCAGTGTGTTTGTCAAAGTTTCTTTTGTGTTTGCATAGAAGTGAAGTAGAGTGTCCCGTTTCATTTTTTTTTATACAATTTTCAGCAAAGCATGTACATGTGCATGTTTAGTGCCAAGGGTAAGTAATGTGTTGTGCCATTTTTCATGTTTTTAAAGGTTGTTTCTCTTCCGTAATTAATGTTTGAATTGTTGAAATGTCCTTATGTTAAAACAGACTGATCATGACAGATGTGACTTATGTAGTAAGTTATTTACTAAACTAATCTGATGTTGAAAAGGCTTGCTTATGCTAGTTGTGAGCAAAGGGATGTCATGATGTAAGATTTAACATATTATCCAGGTCATACAAATTTCTTGGATTCAGTTCCATGGTCATCATGAAAATTTTTCTCATCTTTTTGAATTTATACCATTCCTGGAAGAGATTTTTGTGCAGTATTTGTTAGTGCCATTTTACCCCCCATTAGACTCCCCATTAGAGTTGATATAAGATATTAATTCTGTAAGCAAGTAAAAGACAGGTCTGTGTTTATATGTGTCATTACTGTCATGAATTTTATCATGTCAGCATAATTCTAAGTTTTCAACTGGGAAGTACATAACCAATTTTGTTAATTCTTTATGATTATTTAAACACTGGTGCTTACAAGTACAGTAAGTTCAAAACTAATTAGTTCAAAACTAATTTATTTAATCAGAACTACATCATTTTAGCTTGTCATTTCTTGGGTATATTTTTTTCATATATGAGATAATTACTCCTCCATATTTTTAAATATTATTTATGGCTCCATATTGAAATAACTTATGGATGCTTAACAGCAGTGTGTACATGATGCTTATTATTTGTAAATTTCTCTGGAATTATGAGAATAACAATATGTTTTTATCTCTTATATTCCCATCAAATTATCTAATAATGTTAGTAATAGTGAAGTATGTAGTGAGATGTTTTTAAATGACTGTTGTGAGTAACTTCTAGTTTGTGATGGAATTCAGCACAGAGGGCAGTGAAGTGTGTGATGAACCAAAGAATTTGGATGTGTGGTTTTGTTATGTGAAAGGAAGAGATGGGAAGTTTACAAGGAGAATGTATGACAGCATGATTAAAGGGGTTGGTATGAGAGGAAGACCACCTGTTACATGAAGAAATAGAATAGAAGGGTGCTGGAGGGAGAGAAATGGTGGAAGTGTGTATGAAATGGTGTATGCAAGGGAGGCATGTAAGGACAGGGATAAATGGAGACTCTTGCCATGGCTACCCCTTGATGGATCAGTGATATAAATAGGAAGATAGATAGAAAAGCTCAGAATCTTCAGTGTACAAATAACCACAAGATTGCCACTATCAGCACCACTACTGAATACCAAAAACTGGAAAGTAGCACATGTTATCAGTCTTAGCTGTCTTCCAGTGGTAGGTTTTGGGTGTGAAGGAAAATCTTATGCTTATGTTCTTCATGATGGTAACCAGTCATTTGGGGTTAGTTATCACACTATATTTGTTACCTGGGTTTCTTATTTGCCTAATCCAACATGATGTCTGAGCAAGACGTGAAAACTGTTATACCTCTAAAGTGTCTTCATTTAGAATCAGGAAAATCTTTCATCTTCAAAACTGATTCTTAAGTTTTTGCTTCTCTGTGTCTGTATTAATAATATATCATTTATTATGCAAATATTTTATATATGTACAAATGCACTTGCATACAATTTATGGATTTGTAAGCAAAACTATATGTTAATATGGGTAAACTGATTTGTATTATTTTCACTTCTGATATCTGGGTTACCTATTGATAGCATAGTACAAAAAGCAAACAGTAGGGGTATGTTGATAAAACAAAGAACAGGAAAATCTTTCATCTTCAAAACTGATTCTTAAGTTTTTGTTTCTCTGTGTCTGTATTAATAATTTATTTATTATGCAAATATTTTACTTATGGACAAATGAAACTTGCATACAATTTATGGATTTGTTAGCAAAACTATATGTTAAAGTGGTTAAATTGTGATTTGTATTATTTTCACTTCTGATATCTGGGTTACCTATTGATATCAAATTACAAAATGCAAACATAGTAGGGGTATGTTGATAAATCAAAGAACAAATACAATTATGTTCAATGCTGATAGAATATAAGATTCAAATCCTTACTTGCCCATGTTGTCCATCATGCTGGATTGCATGTGGTGAATATGTAAAGGTTGAGAATAGGAAAAACACCAGAAAATGGTATGTCAACTTGATGTGTCCAAGTTTAGATAGGGGCCCATAGAAATTATGAAATGTGTAGATAACTGAGTAGTCTTTGTTCAAGAAAATTAGAAAAAATGTTGAACACAGTTTGACTTATTGAACATAGGTGATGAGATTGAGAAGTTTGAGGTAAATGCAAATTATGTTGAGTAACAAACTGGTTTCCTAAGAAAGTATACCATGGTAAGGAAAAAGAAAGTAGGAAACCTAATAGGCTATGAGATATAAATTAGGGTGATCAATTTACATCATGAAGAAGTGTGCTGTATTGATGGTAAGCTGTTTCAGGTATAATTCATACATGAGAATTGGAATGGGGTAATTTTTGGTCTGAACATGCCCCCTTATAACTTGGGTTTCATTCACTGATACAATGACACTCTGCTATAAGTACAAATTGCTAGGAACATATGCCCATCATTCTGCAAGGACCTTCTGTATAAGGCAGGTTATGAAGGTGGATTAAGGGTCATGTGGATTCACTGTAGATATTGGGGTAAGCAAATTTATTATGTAATAAAGGAACATACCTTGACAAGGTACCCATGTCACTCTGCAGTAATTTTAATGGCCCAGTTTGTATTATGAGTTCAGTCATGACCCATATTCATTTATTAAAATTATTTTATTCATAATTACCCCGGGACTGTTTTGAATGAGAGTCCTGGTGTTACTCAGGACCTTTTGAAAATTTTGTTCCTGCAGCCCAAGGCTACATCACTTACAGTAGCATGGAAATGTAGACTCCTTTGGAATGAGAAGTTCTTCGATGAGACCATACTCCTGATGATACAGCCTTGCCAAAGGCGACTCTTCGCATGTAAGTAATCTCTTTCAGGCAAATTCCGTTAACATCATCAGAACGTACAAAGATATATATATACAAAGAACAGAATGGGGCAAGATACAAAGGTAGGCCTAGGGCCCATAGGTTCAATACATAGATCATCATAGTAGGGCATTATTTAAGATCTACTAAAAGAACATAGTCCAGCAAGTCATTTGCATCACTCCACACAAACTCTAGGGTTGTGGCATACAAGTAGGGTCAGTGTCTATGTATAAACTTTCAGAGTAGCATATGAGGTAAACTCTGATGGTGGGCTGAAAGCCCTCTGGATTAAATTTAAGTTGCAGGTTTGGTGAATGTTAGTGTACATGGACAATAAAGAAGAATATGAGATAAGTAATAGAGTATCTAAATGGGTTTGATACACAATCAGTAAAGTTAGACAAATTTCAAATATGATAGAAATGTAGACTGACAAGTCAAAATTATCTCATAGAAAGTCACATAGCTCCTTAAAATAGAAGCCTATGGAGAATATTCAGCTAGAGAACTTAAGTGTTGAATTAAATTTTGTACAGTTCTCAGGAATCATACGAGAAGTCTTAAGTGCAATACTTTTGTTACTTTGTGTATGATCCTAACAAATTTACCTCATACTGATGAAGTGTTAATATTTATTTTGTATCTCTTGCCACCAAAACTGCCTTTATATTATCAAATAGAGCAACCCTGTTTATAATCTATATGGATGATATTACTGTTCTTTAGATGATTATGAAATGTACTATTTCAGCTTTTCACTGAAATTATTTTGGTGTCATCCGTAAATTGTGTATTCCCAGGTTTCATGGGTTTTTTAATGTCATTTGGTTCGACGGTCTTCCTCAACAGACGTATAGGATCATGCATATTTCATATTATACCTCAGTGTAATGTCAAAATGATTTTTGTTTGTCATCATTATTTCAACAATGTTTTTATGTTTTTCTCTAAAATAAATTAATAAAAAGCCAATTAATAAAAGTGTTAGAAAGTGTTTATGATGTCCAGTTCATTGTCCTATTGTTTGTACTAGTACATAGCCCAAAGTGTTCACTTGTGGGCTCCACATTTTGTACAAATATGATGTGTAACATGCAACTGTTACATTCTGTAAACTTTGTGGGAATAAACTACTTCTCCACAATTCATTCCCTTTGCATTTGCTGCCATACCACATCCCTCATACACCCCATCAATCCTTTCTTTATTCCATCTATTCATACATATGCTCCTCTCAAATAGCTCATTTCCACAGCACTGATTATTGACCTCTGCGACTCATTCCATGCCTATGTTTCAGCAGCATAGGTCAGATTTTAGAGGATTACATTGTCCCTCAATCCTTTTTTCACTTCCATACTTACACCTCTACCCTTCATTATTCTATTAAGGGACCCAATTACTCTTGTACCCTGTTCTGTTCTCTCCTTTATCTCTCCTTCCATCTTACCAAACTTAACCAAGATAGTTCTTAATTACTTAAATTCTCTCATCTCTTCCAGTCTTCTTCCCACCATATCTATTACAAAGTTTAGTACACTTTCTTTTTTCATTCGATAGGGTTTTGCAAAATCTATACTTTCAATCGGTTTCCTTTCAAACACTTTTAATTAACTTTTACTAGGGTATACCTTCAGTTGCTTATGCTTCAATACATCATAAAACACAATCTTTTGCAACATCTCTTCACTCTCAGCAAGCAACACAGTATCATCTGCAAACAGGCTTGTCACTTGCCACCATACCTCACTGCCACACTCTTTGCACCACCTTTTCCTTGTTTTGCTTTCACCTTTCTTATCATTCCATCTATGTCTTAAAAAGCCACTGTGATATCACACAACCCTGCCTCACACCTACATGTACGTATAACAAAACATTTGCTCAACTCTCCATCCAGTCTTACAAATGCATTTACTACTCTATATAAGGCTTTCACACCATCCAACAATTGTCCTTCTCCCCATATATCCTAGACACATCTCATAAAGCATTCTATTCAACTGTCATACACATTTTCCAGATTCATAAAAGCTGCATACAGCTTCTTACCTTTAGTTACATATTTTTCCTGTTATTTTCACCACAAAAATCTGATCTGCACATCCCCAGCCTTTCCTAACTGATTGTGCATTCACTTACTTTCATCACTCTGTCAATCAACACTTACATATATTTTTCCTGGTATACTTAACACACTTATCCCCTTATAATTGCTATATACATTCCTCTATAGGGGGTGAAGGAATGTTAGAGTCATTCAAGTTAGAGGAGAAACAGGGACCAAAGAGTTGTTTTGTCAATGGGAGAGACAGCTATAGTACCGTCAAAATGGAAAAATGTAGGAAAGGTAGAGCTACAGAAGTTGTAAGTGATGCCCTTAGCTAAAGACCAGGAAAACTTTCAGTGGATGATGAGGAGAGGTGACTGCATTTCTTCTGAGTAAAGGAGTGCTTTACCTCATGGATAACATGCTTACATTGATTATGGGCAATGATAAATATTGATTGGGAGTTGGAAAAAGGAAAGTTTCTCCAAGCCCAAAATGCCTGATCCCTTGCCTCGCTGGCCTCCGAAAAGGAACAATGGGTTGGAAGAAGAGGTTATCTTGGAGGAATAGGGGAAAAAGGCTTCCATTTTCACAACAATAACCTCTGCTGTGCGTTTGGTGGAGACAGAAGCAACACCACATAAGACACAGTAATTTACCCTGGGAAAGTCAGAAAAAATAATAGCTTTGTTGAGATGGCAACATCTACACTTAGAGGGGGCTGCTAGAAGGGGAGGTACTGTTAGAATAGTTTCATTTATATGCTGGAAGCTTCACTAAGGTTCACAGGTTTCAGTTGTACTACTAAACAGGACACACCAGGAGATGCTGAATTATAGGCATCAATCCCACAACTAAACAGGACACAGGATGACTACAGTATACTTATCATATCCTATTACGAACTGAAGCACTTTTTTTTACAGCACTGCCATATGGTACAAAATTTCACTGCAGGTAATAGTTCACCAATTCATAATTTGATTCATTCTAAAACATCACTTTCTGTTAATATATTTAAGGTAACATCATTGACTATTTCATGAATGCTTTAATTTATGTGCTTTTTAAATGAAATTTTTTCATTTTCTTTCAGAAATAATGAAGAAACTACTACTTGCAGTCATGCTACACCAAAAATACAAGTGTTTAAAGTTTCTCTGAAAACCTATCCTTTAGCTTATGCTGGTTGCGCCATGACTTTTCTAGTTAACGTCTATAGTTGCAATCTTTGTGCCAGAAATTGCAGGATTTTCATGGCCTTGTGCTGCTGCACTGTTCAGCATTTTCTTAGCCTTACAGGAGCAGAGACGCTTTCCTTTATATGACCAGTACTTCTCTGATGTTAAAAAATTGTTGGCATCAAGGAGAGACTGGGGGAGGTCGGCATCCAGAGTTTCTGGAAGAAGCGAGGCACATATGTAGCCTAGAAGTCCAGTCACACAGATGATAATATATGGGAGCCAAGCACCGTACACAGCCTGAAAGAAAGATGTCAAGACACATGAATGGTATGAAAACAAGATGATGTTTACACACATTCTTCTGAGAGACAGCATGATAAGGCTGAAGGTATCGTGACTAATTATGATTAGGTACGTAATTATAGGACGTTGTCCATGAAAAGTAAACTTTCACTGGAAAATATGCATTGAAGTCTTACTTAATGGTTTGCCTAATCATCCTTGCGCAAATTTATGATGACTTCATCTTGTTACCTTTTCTCAATCCTGTACCCTTTCTACCTATTGCTTCCTCTATCTTTCTGCTTGCAACATGAAATCTTGTCATATTCTGATGATCTAATGTTTTACGTAACACTGCTGCCCGAAGCTTAAGAGATAATGAGAGCAAATTTGGTCATACGGAGGATGGATGGATCTGATGGAAATGGGTGAAGTTTTTAGTGACTTTGAGAATGAATCTGCCTATTTCATGGCAAAGGTGATATTCATGTGTAGAATTCTTTGAAGAGATAGGGCAAAACTGGTGGTCTGGGAGGTAAATTTGGTGTCCTTGCAGCAAATTTTGAGGTCATAGAAGGATATTGACAATTACTTGGGCAAAGTTTTGGTGCTTGTGGGAAAAATGTTATGACGTTAGTGCTATGGAAGGAAATCTGGTGATTCCAATAAAACTTTGGTAATAATGGAATAAATTGACAATTCTAGAAGGGTCCATGACTTTATACCAAAGATATCTCTCTTCAGTCAAAACTTTAGGGCATGCAATATTCACTTGATCATAAAGAGCTGCATTCAGTATGAGTGTCCTTCATATGCACAATCAGAAGTCACACTTTAAAAAAATCTCATAAAAGATGCAGAGTAAAAAATGTCGTAAATAGACACATGGGGTAAAATAACTAGAAAAGCAAGAAATGAGGTAAAGCCATTTACAAAGATGGTGATAAGGTGTGTGGGAAAATGTTATTATAACTACCCATCAAAAGTACAAAAAAAAAAAAAAAAAACACTTACCAGGTAGGCAATATAAGGTGCAATGATGCCGAAGCAGGATGAGACAAGGGAGGAGAAGCCGGTGCCACATGCACGGTGGGTGGTTGGGTACACCTCAGCACACTGCATGTAAACCACCAAGAAGCTTATAGTGATGAACACCTTACTAATCAGCAGCAGCACAATCGTCGCCCAAGGTCCTGTATCTGGCGAGTGACTCACATAATGTATTTTCTTCTTTCTGAAGAAAACTTCATGAGAACAATAAAATATGGATAATACATTTAAAATTAACATCTTCAAGAAAAGATGGGAGATGAGGACCTTGCTTCTGGATAAATGGTTAAGAATTCTTCACTTAGAAACAAACAGGTTAGCTTCTTATTGCATTTTGCAACAGTACATGTAATTTATGGTATATATAGCTCAAGTATTCAACAACGATTTTTATACTCACACAATGTATGTGTGCAACCAGCTATGCTAATATAAAGAAAACAGAATAGCTACCATGATGGTATAAGGCTAAATGCGGTCAATTTTACTTTACATATATCAGATAATGTCTTCCAACATCGAGGATCTGAACCCCGTACCATCTGTGTAGTAGATGGGTACACTGACCACTCGACTATGCTAACAAATAATTAGTACGGAAAGGGTAAGGGGTTCATACCTTGCTACTAGGGGGCACTGTGTGTTCTATGAAAGTTAACATTTATTGCACTATATATATATATATATATATATATATATATATATATATATATATATATATATATATATATATATATATATATATTTATTATACTTTGTCGCTGTCTCCCGCGTTAGTGAGGTAGCACAAGGAAACATACGAAAGAATGGCCCATACTACCCACATACATGTATATGAATACACGTCCACCCACACACATATACATACCTATACATCTCTACGTATACACATATATATACACACACAGACATATACATATATACACATGTACAAAATTCATACTGTCTGCCCTTATTCATTCTCGTCGCCACCCCGCTACACATGAAATGACAACCCCCCTCCCTCGCATGTGCGCGAGGTAGCTCTAAGAAAAAACAAAGGCCACATTTGTTCACACTCAGTCTCTAGCTGTCATGTATAATGCACTGAAACCACAGCTCCCTTTCCACATCCACGTCCCACAAAACTTTCCATGGTTTACCCCAGACGCTTCACATGCCCTGGTTCAATCCATTGACAGCACGCCGACCTCGGTATACCACATCGTTCCAATTCACTCTATTCCTAGCACGCCTTTCACCCTCCTGCATGTTCAGGCCCCGATCAAAATCTTTTTCACTCCATCTTTCCACCTCCAGTTTGGTCTCCCACTTCTCGTTCCCTCCACCTCTGACGCATATATCCTCTTTGTCAATCTTTCCCCACTCATATTCTACATGTGACAAAACCATTTCAGCACACCCTCTTCTGCTCTCTCAACCAGACTCTTTTTATTACCACACATCTCTCTCTTACCCTTTCGTTACTTACTCGATCAAACCACCTTACACCACATGTCCTCAAACATCTCATTTCCAGCACATCCACCCTCCTCCGCACAACCCTACCTATACCCCACGCCTCGCAACCATATAACATTGTTGGAATCACTATTCCTTCAAACATACCCATTTTTGCTTTCCAAAATAACGTTCTCGCTTCCACACATTTTTCAACGCTCCCAGAACTTTCACCCCCTCCCCCACCCTATGATTCACTTCCGCTTCCATGGTTCCATGCGCTGCTAAATCCACTCCCAAATATCTAAAACACTTCATTTCCTCCAGTTTTTCTCCATTCAAACTTACCTCCCACTTGACTTGTCCCTCAACTAGGCCTACTGTACCTAATAACCTTGCTCTTATTCACATTTACTCTCAGCGTTCTTCTTTCACACACTTTACCAAACTCAGTCACCATATATATATATATATATATATATATATATATATATATATATATATATATATATATACATTTTTCATACTTGATCCCCGTTTCCCGCATTAGCGACAAGAAACAGTTGAGATGTCACTTATTTAACGCTTGTCGGGATATTTCTGTGTACATATATTGTCAGTAATACTTGATATGGGTCGGGTAATCTGTGAATAAAGGTTACTGAAGTGTATGTAATGCAGGGAAGCTCCGTATTTATACTTGGTGGTTATGGTTAGTTGTAGAATGGTTTGGATGAGAAGAATTTCATCATGGTCCAGTGAAGCATGCGAGCGAACACTACAGTTTGTATGAACTGGCTAAAAGTTCCATGAACTGGGCCCAATATCTGAACCTTTGGTAAAGAATCACATCATTCATTTCATAAATTTAAATTACAAAAACACCTAAACTCTCAAAGGTCACCATGTTCATTAGAAACTGGCACGATGGGATGGCTAGAACATCTATGACTTACCGAGGAAAATAGCATTGGCAAGTGCACAGACAGACGCCAGTACGAAAGACCCCGCGGCTGTCCACCGTCTGCCGAGGATGACGGCACCGCCCCAGCCCATCAAGTTGGATGGCAACTCTGCTATCCCCAGCAGGAAGAAGTTGAGGAACTCGTTGCCACTCACGTTGGTGATGTTGTAGGCCAGGCCGTAGTAGAAGAGGTTGTTGAACGTGCTGGTGGGTTTAGAGATGGAGAAAGGCAAAATGTGTACGACAACATACTGTGCACACGAGCATACGTAACAATACCAACTCACGCATACCTAACAAGTTACTATGAAATCTGCCTCAGACATGGGATCACTCAGACGTTTATTTAAAATACTTTCGTGAACTTTAGTTACTAGATCGTGGGTATAGTCATGTACATCACTCTGCTACCTACATATACTCATTACTATATAGGAAACATTACACACTACATACAATATAGCAATAACGAGTGCCTTAATGATTATAACACTGAGGATTTTGCCAGCACGTAGTGCGAAGAAATTAGAATTTTAGTCGAGAAACAAAGAAAAGCTTTGTACACAGTGTACTGATGGGCAGCAGAACATCGACTGACATGTAGAATTTTAGAATGTGAAAAGTATGAGGACCTTGTGTATGAGGAGTGGAAATAACGAGATACTGAGTAAAGTCTACATGCCTACGATCACTTGAATATCAACAATTTCTATAACCACCCCCCAAAAATGAATTAAACTTACTACCCAACAAATACACATAAAAAACTATGATGGTAACTATAAAAGAAAAGCTAGGATCTTGTTAATGAAGTGTACTTACTAGCAGCCCGTGAGAAGGAATGTACGAAACCGGACAGTAGGATACTTGAAGAGCTGCACAATACCGTAGTTCCTCTCTGTGTTTTGGGTGACGGCGATGGTCTTCAACGTATCGTCCAGTTCCTTCGGCACGGGCTTTCCGTTCCTCCTGGCGATGGTTCTCATCAACGTAGCACACTCCTCAAGCCGGTCGCGGGACAGGAGCCATCGGGGAGACTCAGGCAAGAGCCTAAATGAAGCGACAAATTAACGATGGAGCAACCCGGCGGAGCCCAAGGACCTGTTGTTGTTGTTGTTGTTGTTTGTCGAGTTTTACGGCCATCGACCTATGAGCCCAAGGACCTATTAGCCCTCTCTGTTCACCACACTACCAAGACCTCTCAAACAAACCGCTTCCGATTTCGACGTCCTAACCATTCCCACTTGTGAAAAGAATAATAATTAATCTCTGAACTTGCCATTCCATGAAATAAGAGCGCTTCTCTTACTCGAGTTAAACTTGCAACGTTCATACGAGGCCAAATTGTCCATGACATTGTTACCAACTACCATTTACCAATGTGTTTTAATTGAAATTCAGTATTCAGTACTCGGCTTGATGAGTTAGACATTCTTTAGGAAAAATAGCCTAAACCAATGATCAGCCAAACGTATTTTGCTCATAATCATTACGTAGAATGAACAGGGAATCATAACTGACTTGTTACTGCTCAATGTGGTATTCATTAATACATAATCGCGGTAACAAAATGAGCACGACACATAAACATCTCTACCGAAGAAATACACTAACCCAGTTCTGAAAACACGAATAAACTAATCACTTTACACCATAAGAATAATTTAGAGCTAATTGAAAGACAGTCGTTGTGTAATTACTCGTTACCATACCTTGAAATTATTAACTGCATATACTAGATCATCCATACAAAAGAGCAAAGTAAAATCCTGATATACGCAGGAATGGTGCAACAAAGGCGCTGGTGAAGACGTGACACTATTGACATACAAGACACAAGTGAGACAAACACGGAGGAATGTGACGACCAGCCTGGAACTTAGTACTCACTCCTACCGCCAGAGTACACGACCTTCGTCCAAGCCAAGAGGGAGACGAGCGTAATGTATTTACATTAATACCATCACACATAGGGATACAGGAGGCAAAATATGATTCATAAAGATACATAACATAAGCCATCAATGTATTACATCTTGATAGAATATCATTTTGATTCTAAACATGTGAGGATGATAGTGGGGAGCGTGGCACTGGAGATACATGTGAAGTGGGGAAGGTATAACTGCTGGAAGTAGATTTCTGGTGCAGACGAGACTTTGTCAATACCTTAATACCCTTTGCTGAGTAGTTATTACAGGCAGGCGGGACAAGGGTGAGGACCAGGTCAAACGCCGAGAGAGAGAGAGAGAGAGAGAGAGAGAGAGAGAGAGAGAGAGAGAGAGAGAGAGAGAGAGAGAGAGGTGAGAGCGGCTGCAGCAAGGGGACCTACCGTGTGGAGAGGTTGGATGGCGACCTTGACACATATATAATATGTTTGTTTTCCTTATCAACACTGGAAGTGTATTCATACGTGGCGTTACGTACATGATATATGTTTACCCACACCGGAGTCTCATATTTGTTCAATTATAATTGGTTTGGGAATGTCTGGCAGGCAAAGTAAAATTCGCTTTCGCGGTATAAGGAAGATGTGAGGAGGTGTTTGCATGTCGTGAATGTCAACACGAGTTCAGTCTTCGTCTCGTACGTAACAACGAGAATTTTACAAATATCTCAAACTATTACATTCACTTTTAAAGCAATAACTGAATTCTTAGGTTCCACATATGAAATACTAATTCAGTACTGTAATACGAAATCTTATTGGAACAAGATGCTTAAACCGGTACAAATGATGAAAAATACGAAACATAACGAAATTTAGCGAAGCGGATGTAAGGTGACGAAATCCTGCCTGAGTTTAAGGGATCCAATCGCAAATTGTGAGTCCAGAGTAGAATCAATTTTGTAGATCTTTTCACGTAAATCTCACTCCTTTTCTTAACTTACTCCCTCCCATAACGTGACTCCCTTCGCCCTCCTTCTAATCCTACTGTTCCTTACTCTCTTCTAGAGAACTTCCAGGATTCAACGCTTCAGATGACAGACATCCAGACATCCAATGGAAAGCAATTTGATTTCTTGATTCCTCCAGCAACACGTAGTGGCAGGTTGGTTGGTTGCCATACAATACACCACCTCGACTTTAACTCGTACCTCAAGGGCGAATCCTTTGTCTTCATCAAGTCAAAATCATCATCCGGGATCTTGTCCACATCAGATAAGCGAAGAGAGAATTTATGTTGTCTATGATAGACATGGCAGAGCGGGGCACTAAGCCCTAGATATATCTCTAATATCTGATGACAAATCACAACTTGGTTGTTATCTGCACAAGAAGAGAAGGTAAGTGTTTCGGTACAGATATGTGAAAGATAATAAAGATAGTGACTACATGATTTCTGTAAGATCTTAAGGTTTCAGTTTAGTTCTGAGTTACAGTAATTTCAAAGACAAATCTTCCTTCCCACCACTTCAAGTACACCTACTTAGCCAGTAAACAACGGTACGAACACAATAATTACAAATAAAACTTTAATTCATAGCGAAACAGAAATGTCACACCAGTCGTTATAATAGTCACTTTTTTTTTTTTCCAAGGGAGACGAATATAATAAACTGAATATTAATCCACGTGAAGACGAATGATGGATGACATTATCTTCATAAAAGCTCTCATATACGATATGGGACTGACCCTTATCGTCAGACAGATAAATACTGGCCCATAATCTATCAAGGGCACAGGGGAGAGATGGAGCCGGAGTCCCATTACCTAAGGAAAGGGGAGGGGTCGGTAGGACTCACGTATAATAAAAGTGGTTTGCCAGACAAAAGGAAGGCAGCTGATATGGGTCCTTACAGTGTGGCACGCGTTCCCTCCCTCAGTCCCTTCCATGAGGGTCGTTCCCTGGTATTTCCACTGACCTTCAATGTCGCTGGTTGTATTGTAGGTCTCTCCTTCTACAACATTTGTCGAGTATTATGGAGCCTCTTTGCAAGACCTTTGAAATATGGGTCAAGCTGAACACTGATCTATTATGACTGATGTGTATAGTAAATCCAACTCATGTTAAATATTACTGACTTTTCTAAACGTTCTAGTAAATGTTAAACATTTCTAATTTTACGTTAAACCTTTTTAGTTCTATGTTAAATCTTTCTAGTTTTATTGTGTATATTAATGCGATCAGCGGAATTTATTCCATAGTCTGTCTCGGGAGTCGTCAGTCAGTGTCCGCCATCACACAGACTCTAATGTTTGTCCCCAGACATCATGAAACCCGTCTTTAGGGCAGAGTCTGGAGTGGGTACTTACCAGATGATGGGTACAACTGGTCCTCTAAAGATATTACTGAATTTTTTCATTCCTACTTTACCGACTGTTGTGTATATACTGCATACAGTTCATTTATAGTCTTCAGTTATACTTCATACATTATTCCACACAGATTCACACGTATTTCAACTCAGAATTGAGTAAGTTATTTCACGTGTGGCGAGGAAGGTATTTTTGACGTGTTGATCATTAGTATGGACGAATAATACCGCCGGTTCAAGATCTGGTCGAATCTTGATCAAGTGAGACTTTCCAGTCGACGCAGTAGTGAATCAGTCCACGACCCGATCATGGTTTATGATGATGTCAGAGGTGGTTGATGCTGACCACGTCGCTCCTTTTAGTGCCAGAATATGGGAATTCATTGAGATAAACACTCCCTTATGGGCTTCAGGCCTGAAAGGGAGAGACTACGTGGCCGAGTTCTGCCCTTAAATCTATTCATTTCGAATCAACTCGTCCCGGTATTTCTCTTCAGTTTGATGTCTATCGCTTATCATCAGAATTTGATCCTTTTATCACACGTTAAATCATCTGAACCATGAGCGTATCTAGTGATTTCCAGCATTTTCTTACAGGGAAAGATAGCTCTATGAATCCATTGACTGGTGTCCATAGGGTCATCAATAGCTCACGGAATGTAAGAAAACTTGCCTTATATATGAGAGGAGAATCTCCTGTGTCCCTCACGCTCTAACCACCATCATAGATCGTGTCTGCCAGCCAGTATATATCCACTCACTGTGTTGCCGTACTAGACTTTCATTCCTGAGATGAAAATGGCGATCGAATCATAATTTCAACGAATCTTCAACAAGAGACAGATTATCTTCCTGATGGAGCGCATTTGACCACTCACAGCTCATGCTGGCTGCCAGATGAGGTTCTTCAGTACAATAACATTTCTTATACCTTGACTAACTTGAAGTGTACACAAGATCTGGGCAGAGTTCCACTCTGATGGTTCTATTAGGCGAAATTCAACCTCCGAGGATAAAAATTTGACACGTCTTTTCGTGTGCATTTCACCTTAGTTCTTGAGGTCTTCGGGAAAAACAATCTCGTTTGTCGTTCGACAGAATAGCCGTGTCATTTCCACTTTGTGAGTTTTTGAACTAAGAATCGCAACTCATAAGTCTTGGTGTAAAAAGTATTACATCTCTCATTACTCATACGTACGACAACACGAAAATATTCCTTCTTTCATTTCTTACTTAAACTATTGCAAGAAAATTTAGTTAAAAGTGAAGAATATTCTTATCTCTTCACGTGGACCCAGCCAACTGAATGATATGATCTTCAATAAACAATATCATCAGTTAGTTACTTATTCATTTACATAATGAAGAATGTCCTTTCGTTACTCAAGCTATCTTTCCCATGCATCACTTCAAAGTAAGAACGTTAGATTCTAAGTAAAACATTTCTATTCACTTTTTACTTTGATGTTGGACGCTAATAGATTCAAGAATTGGCCGTTATCACTGTCTTGTGTGGCCGTGGTGTGAGGAACCTCGGATCTACGATGAATCTAAACCAGTCAAAGGTGTATGTGTTCACTCGGTTCATCCTGGACATATGTGAAGAGAGAGAGAGAGAGAGAGAGAGAGAGAGAGAGAGAGAGAGAGAGAGAGAGAGAGAGAGAGAGAGAGAGAGAGAGAGAGAGAGAGAGAGAGAGATTGAATTTTTGCTGCCAACATTTTGATGCGGATGTTTTCATCAAACATTCAGATGAATGTTTGGCTTGTTCATATTTACTTCTAACATGATACCAACGTTAACGCATGAAGAAAATGCCATTATTACTTGTACCGACACGCCGTTTTCTACCTCCAGGACGATTAGAGTCGGCTAGTGCTTGTACTTACCTGCTTGTCTCCTGCTGAGGCTCGGTGTGATAGTGTCGACATCATACGTGTTTGTCATGCAAGTCAGGCTATGTATCTGTGCTGAGTCATTATGAATTCTGCACAGGAGGAATCCTTCGCGATGGATGCCTATTCTACGTCATCAGGGACGCCAGTCAACACATACGTGGGGCATTATGAACGTCAGCATCAACCAGACTTCTTCCCTGAGGTCGAATTGACGAGGGAGGCGCCATCTCTTCCCCCAGGACCAGTATTCCCAGAGAAGACGGAACAGCGAGTCGCCTGCAAGACCTCTAAACCACTCTCTCTCTCTCTCTCTGCTTGTGTCTGACTGCCAGACCAATTATTTGAATCGTTCTCCTCAGAAAAGTCATCTTCGGCAGTGGAGAAACTTTATGTTATTATGTATTATGCCTCAAGTACCCTTATCTGTAACGCTGATATGTTATGTATTCCGCTCGTCTCCCTTTGATGCTGAACGAGCGTCATGGCCAATTGGCTCTGTCGGCCAGTGCTGCCAGACATAGGGAAGTTTCCCTACTTTTAGGGAATTCTTGGTATTGATGGGAAAATGGGGAATTCAGGTTCGATTTGGGAGAATTCTTTTTTACTGAGACTTTGACTTTTCCTCAAAATTTGGGGAATTTTCACTGAGAAGCAAATATCTTTCTTAACAGTTACGTAATACTTCTTAAAAATACTTATGGTGTAACATTTACTATAACTGGTTTATCGAGGGAAATGACATCTGAAAGGTAAAACTCTAAACTCTAACGTATCTGTTGTACTTACTAATCACAACATCCTACAGTCACGGTGAGAACGCTCATTGGTGTAGTGTGTAAATAACTTGTCAGTTGTACAAATGGCAGGAATCTTTTCATAAATGATATGTCAGGAGTCAGTCATTGTGTTCAACATCATGTCTCATACTTGTCAGTCTTCATCATCATCATCAATCAGACTAGGCAGTTGGTTGCCTTCATGACTTCATCTGACGTAGTGGTATGGCCAACGCAGTGGCGGCACCAGATGCTTGCTAGTGGAGGGAGAAGGGTTAATAACGACCAGGGTCGAAAACAATTCCTGGGTGGGAAAAGATGAAGTGACCTACGAGAAGCGTCAAGCTTATGAGGCTGCTTACTGGATGTCTTGTGGTTTGATGTGTTTCAACTTCCTCGCACCAACCAGGTACATGTGTGAGACCGATGTAGATTTTGCCCATTTTTGTTTGATTATATCGGGAGGATGGGAGTAGGGAGGGAGGGAGGGATCAGTGGGCGGTCAGAACCTAAACACAGACTGCAAATACGCCCCTTGTGACACTTCTACTCGTTGATTTTCGTTTGGAACTGGAGCAACGGTGCTCAGACTGGATTGTGGTGTTGATTATCATACACTTGTCCGTGGACTAGCTGAGGCAGAGAATAGGTTTATCGTTTCAGTTGTGGGAATCCAGTGATGGAGGCTCCAGTGAAAAAACATGGGGAATTTGTTTTCGACTTGGGGAATTTGACCCCTCAGATCTGGGGAAATTTGAACAAAAACATCTGGCAGCGCTGTTGTCGGCAGAAACGATAAATTCCCGAACTGTCAACAAGCTGGTCCCTCACGCCTCGCTGACCTTGCTTGTGTACCTTGTTTGCTTGTAGATAAACCCAGGATCACGTCTTCACCAGCGTGTTTGTACCGCCATTCGTACAGGTAACACCCACACAAGCACACGTCGTCTCTATTACCAGACGTATCGAACTCTGACAACCTGTTATCAATCATCATGATTACGTAATCATAATCACGGTCAGTCTTGTGTGTATATATATATATATATATATATATATATATATATACATATATATCGTGTTGTTTGTGTGTGAATATACGGTATAAAGTGCGTGTTTACGGGCTTGATACTTACATACATATATACGATCAAGCAATCCTCCAGTTGCCACCTGGTACATTCATTGACTGCCAACACTCACCACCAGCAGAGGATAACGAGGAAGAAGGGGAGAGTTGTGATGAGTCCCAGCATCTGCCAGTCTCGGGTCAGCCAGGCCAGCAGTGGCAACGCACACATGCCCGTTGTCCACAGAAGGAAGGAGGTGGAAGTAATACGCGCCCTCAATCCTGGCGACACCTGTTCCAGGGCTGAGGGAAAGGTGGACTTGGGTCACAACATCTGTTCCAGGACTGAGGGAAAGGTGGACATGGAATGACGAGTATATTCTAAACATAACCTGACTAGGGTGTTGCTGACTAGGGTGTTGCTGACTAGGGTGTTGCTGACTAGGGCGTTGCTGACTAGGGCGTTGCTGACTAGGGTGTTGCTGACTAGGGTGTTGCAGAAAGCAAGTAGTATGTCTTTCATTTCAAGCCTTACATATCAAGCTATGAAACCTAACAACCTATATGTTTTACAAGCACCTGCACAGCGCTTGACGTAACTTGGCTTATTACTATCATCACTTTGAGGTCAACTCATTTTGTGCTTGTGATGATGGCTTGATGTTCTCATCACCACGTTCCATTACTGTACAGTTGTCAACATGGAAGCCCATTAGCCATGCCTCTGAGCACCGCCTCAGTTGTCTCGATCGCCATCAATAATTATCATCAGTCAAGCTTCCTTTGTTAGAGTTTTATCTTCCAACTTCGCATCGTCGGCGGTTTATGAAATTTTGCTCGTAAGACTCGGCCTCAAGTCTGTGGTGAGGATGATTGTGAAAGAGTTCGACGCAGCAACTTGCCTTGCATTACCCGGCAGCTTATTAGAGCCATTGCATTTATTTCAAGCAGGAGGAAGGTGACTGTGGGTTGCCTTACGTGCCCATGGGTTTTGACAACATTAACACGGTTTAATAAAACCTGCTCCAACGACTCACACACAACAGCAGCAGTAGGCGGCGAGGCTATTATCCCCCACACGTAACTTCCGAGAACAGGTTAAGACCATGTGGTGGAAAGGTTCTGACTTGCAGGTGCGTCCTAACTTCCTTGTCATGGAATCAAGAGATCTACGGGAGCATGAAGGAGGCCAGGGACTTGAGCGCCAATGAGGAAATGTAAATCAGACATTGACGTAAGACTTTATGCAGCCAGCCCTGCTGTGATGGCAGTATCTCATCGTAAATACTCGTTGGTAAGTAGGTGGATAAGTAGGTACTCCACACTCATTTCCCTCTACCCATTCACCCTTGCCGGTCACTCACCCATCTGTTCCTCCCCGACTTACTGATGATGAGGACCAGTTCCAGTACGGGAGGGAAGGACGTAGAGGCCAGGAACATAGCGAGCATCATCCAGAAGTAATTCTCGACGTACAGACGCACCAACCCGAACACGGCGTACATCATCGTCGCCACCACGATGGCAGGTCGCCTCCCAAGGCTGTGTCGTCGGGCAAACACTAAGTTAGTTTTAGGGTAGATGAACGAGGACTTTAAGTTTGAAAGTGGTGGAACGACTACCTTAAGTTTTAGGGTGGTGGAAGGACAACCATTAGTTTTACGGCGGTGAAGTAATAACAATGAGTTTTAGGGGGTCATGAAATTAGTATAACAATAACCATGAGTTTTAAGGGTTGGTAACAATCAGTTCAAGAGAGCCACCATCATCAGGACGTTCATGTTCATTCATATGTCCCATCGTTCACATATGCCCAAAGTCAGTACAGTGACATACAACCAGAGTTAACAATAACAACATAACAGGACGTTCACATGGAACTAACATGTACGCATACCTTCACATTACAACTATAACGATCTTCCCATAGATCATAATATCACAACGTTCAACATTCATCAGTACACAAACATCCAGCATCACTATGTTCACATACACCTGATCATCACTATGTTCGCATACAGCTGAGCATCACTATGTTCACATACAGCTGAGCATCACTATGTTCACATACAGCTGAGCATCACCATGTTCACATACAGCTGAGCATCACTATGTTCACATACAGCTAACATCAACATACATGCAAATGTAAAACGTCACTAGCATACAGACATACAGCTAGAATCAACACATCATCACACAGGGAACATCACTATGTTCACATCCTTCCAGCATCATTTACCTTCACATATGTTCAGAACCCAGTAAATACATTTCAGCCTCAGTGTGTTTGTTAGATAATTATGAACATATCTTCTGACAAAAGCTGGAAACAAGTATCCGTCATTGTATCAACACAGTCCATAAATCTGCACTCAGATACCATATATGAACGACTGATGCTAATATGTTCACACAGAATGACACTAGAGGTAATAATTCATTGAGATGTATTATCATCTCGAAGATCATTATCTCAATCCTCCTGGAAATACAGACATCACAGGCAAACAAAACATTAGTGTTAAAAGACAGAGGACAAACAAGAGATGCCTAGAAAAGTGACCAAAGACGATCGCATCTCTGTATACACTCCTCGAGGGCTCAGGTTACCGATGAACGATGACCATCAAGGACGAGTGGGTTTGGGTTCAGAGGGAGAGAGACGGTTTTGTGGAGTGTGTGTGGGTGAAGGATAAATGGTCAGATGAGAGCGTGGCTAGGAGAACATGAGTGGGTGGCTGGGAGGAAGAGTGATAGAATTGTTAGGATGCAGAGTTAGGTGTTAGGAGAGGGAAAAGGGGGTCGGCCCCTGGAACGTAAGGGGGGGGTTGTTGGTAGAGGCAAACGTGGTGTTGGAAGACAGAGTCGTGGCGGAGAGGGTTGGAAGATTGTTGTGGAGGAGTCTGACTGGGGGAGGGGAGTAGGTATGAGAAGATGAAGTGTAGGGTTGGGAGGTAGAGTAGGGTGCTAGAAGAGGAAATGAGGCTAGGAATGGAGGGCCAGAAGTCAGAGAGAGAGAGAGAGAGAGAGAGAGAGAGAGAGAGAGAGAGAGAGAGAGAGAGAGAGAGAGAGAGAGAGAGAGAGAGAGAGAGAGAGAGAGAGAGAGAGAGAGAGTGGTGTTGCCCGGGAGAAGGGAATTGGCTAGATGAGTAAGCGTGTGTAAACTGGAAGAGTAGGTTGTTCGCTGGAAGAATAGGGGATTGGCTGGAAGGGTTGGGTGCCTACTGGAAGAGTAGAGGGTAGGTTAGGTAGAGTAGATGGTAAGCTGGAAGATCAGATGATAGGTTGTAAGAGGAAGGTGGCGGCTGGAAGACTGCAATCCTGGCTGACAGAGAGGGTTAGATAGTGTCAAATACCACTAAACTGTTGGCTGAGGATGACTGGTGTTGGTACTGGCTAGGTGGAGCGACGGTGTATGTAATATGATCCACTCACAAGTCTGAGACGGAATTGAAGACAAGGGTGCCCACCACATTCCCCGCCAGGCCCACAGATATCCAGTTGGCCCCCTGGCTGTCTGCGTCACACACCCAGTTCCTGTCCATGCTTAGAGTCGTATCGTAGTCGGTGTGGTTGTAATCCCATCCAGACTGGCAACCTGCAGGGACACGAGAGGGTAGGAGAACAAGCTTAGGTTGCTGGGTAGGAACGGAAGGGGGTTTCCTGGAGGAGTAGGGTGAAAAGACATTTTAAAATGGGCGTCATCGATTGTTGACACTGGGATGAATGTTGCAACGAAAACTCAAAAGTCACGTATTTGTTCTCCCGGAAAGGATTTCGAAACTAGTTAAGAGTATATTCATGGCTCTTGTTTACAGCTTCCTTTCCTGCCATTTGACCCAGATGTTAGAATATAAAGATGACCTTTATACTAAATGAAATTATTTAAGACATTTCCGTGTAAAAACTTTGATTAGATTACCTCCAGTTTCATAGCCATACTGTCTTACAGAGAGTGATCTCATATAATCAAGAGGAGGGTGATCAAATGTAATCAATTGGAGGGTGATCAGATGTAATCAAGAAGAAGGTGATCAAATGTAATCAATAACAGAATGATCTAACGTAAGTAATGTGAGAGTGATCTGATGTAATCAATAGGAGGATGATGAAATGTAATCAACAGGAGAGTAATCTAGTGTAGTCAATAGGTTACTTGCAACAGCAACTCACTTATGATTCCATAGGTAGAGTTGAAGGTCTGAACCAGTCCTGAAATGTCTGAGGTCAGGTCGATGGTCATCATCAGGTCAAGTGTTACGTTGAACTGCGAGCAGCTGCTGAACACCTCCTGTCCATCCTTCGTCTCCCTGTCAGAGGAGAAGAAATATAGAGAACAATGTGTTGGCTAAGACAGTTTTTTTTTTTTCCACATCTTCCAAAATTCGTAAATAATTTCCCTTTGACGACGTAAGAAAAGGCCAATGAATTACGTTAGGGAGTCGGGAAAATACGTTGCGATGCGGATTCACATGAAGATAGAAAATGTGTTTGATAGTTGGTGGTGATGAATTTAGATCGGAGGCGCAGTGGTGAGAGTTGGTGGATGCGATTTCACCAACCCGGGTTCGATTTCCGATGCACAGGAACGTCTTTCGCTCGGCAGATAAATGGGTACTAACGCCACGTCTCGGACTTTCTAAGGGGGCTCTCACGTCAAGGGGGATTCCAAAGAGATTTCCACGTCCAGGGCTTTCCAAGGAATGGCTACCCCGTCGTCCAGGAACTTTCCAGGGAAATTCCACATTCAGCGATCTGCTGCCCTTCATGAGACACAGTATTGAGGTCATCCACTGGCTCACTGCATGTATGACTGGCGGAGGACACGCTCTCACTGTCCATGTGGGGAAGATATACATGATCGTAGATGAGGAACAGACGAGTAGGACACAATGACATTATTCCTGGAGGATAAAGTACTCAGTGAGGGGAGACGAGTCAAGAGAGAGAGAGAGAGAGAGAGAGAGAGAGAGAGAGAGAGAGAGAGAGAGAGAGAGAGAGAGAGAGAGAGAGAGATGGCCCATGGAAAACAAGGTCTAGTTTTGAGCAGCTGTTTCTCTCCCAACGCTCACCTCTCACCACATTTCTGCTACCTACACCACACAGTACACTCCCGCTACCTACACCACACAGTACACTCCCGCTACCTACACCACACAGTACACTCCCGCAACCTACACCACACAGTACACTCCCGCTACTTACACCACACAGTACACTGCCGCTACCTACACCACACAGTACACCATTACTCGTCAGCTCACGTTTGCCCTTGATGTTAGTGGCACGATATCGTCCTTGGTGGCGACCTGACTATCTACTGGCATCACCAGCATTAACGACTCAACAGCCGCCTCGTCACGTCGTTCACATGGGTTCTGTGCGGGGAGTAACAGGCCACTTGAGCCCCAGGCCGTCCCCGTGGAGGAGGCCATCAGACAATCCTCTATAACAAGATCAGCCGCTCGAGAAATGGGTCGGTGGGGGAGGAGGAGGGTCGTATATGGTGCAAGCCATTGTTGTGCTCTTATCTTCTCTTCACTTCCTTATCTATGAATTATGTTACGTACACCATGATATCACATCAGGTTTCAGTACACAATCCAAGTAAGATTCTTTACTGTACTTCCTATTGTGTATTGTCACTAAATCTTTTACGGACTCGTCTCTTGATTGACAAATGGCCCAGGTCTCCTGTCTCCCACCGTCGAAGACAAATAGCAGTTCCGCCTCACTTTATCGAGGTTGTTAGGTAGTTTACCGAGCAGGATATGACATCATCTGGCCATAATACTAAGCCTCACGTGATAGCATTGTTTGTTGTGATCAGACGAAGAGCAGTGATCTCTGCTGTGTATAGTGGTCACATGACCACGATATTAACATTTTTTCTGACGCGGGAGAATGCTCAGTCACGGCCATGTTTATAGACCAACTTTATCGTCGTCCATGGATGGAAAATAGAGCACAGTGTGGTTGAGAACCTTGTTCCAAGGAAGGCCATCATTTCCCAGCTTCTGCTTGGAGTGCAGCCGGGGTAATATAATAATAACAAAATGTCTAAAATCATTTAGATTTTGTCAACAGGATTTAATCTATTTTTGAATTTAACATTGTATATATATATATATATATATATATATATATATATATATATATATATATATATATATATATATATATATATATATATATATATAGCGACAAAGTATAAAAAATATATATATATATATATATATATATATATATATATATATATATATATATATATATATATATATATATATATATATATATATATATATATATTGTACTCTAAGCCAGGTATCCATTTCATCGACACCAACCCTGAAGAGCAGAGGATGAACAGCTGGGTTGACTGTGGACAGACTATGAGGACCAACAAAAAATTGCGACTCAGCATCAGACTGAAAAGGGAAAAGAGAGTGTGAAGTGGAAGATGTAGAATGGAATCATTAGCATAACGCTCACTAGGGTTACAAGTTGATGGCAGATGATCATTATTGAGGAGACGAGGTCACGTGTCGCGTCTGGGCGGGTCGTCAGTAGTGAACGTGACTTGTGTTAAGATAAGGTGGGAAAGTCGCTCCATCAAAGGTATTAATCACATGTACTTAAGACTTCACAAGGGTCGAGTGATATCTGACTACATCTCAAGATGAATAGGAGGTGAACTAAAAATTATCTGGTGTGTGTGTGTGTGTGTGTGTGTGTGTGTGTGTGTGTGTGTGTATGTGTGTGTGTATGTGTGTGTGTATGTGTGTGTGTGTGTGTGTGTGATATAACATTTTTCTTGGTCTGTGTTTGTCTGCGCACAGGTGTACCTTAGAGCAAAATCAGCAACACACACACACACACACACACACACACACACACACACATATATATATATATATATATATATATATATGATCCCTGGGGATAGGGGATTAAGAATACTTCCCACGTATTCCCTGCGTGTCGTAGAAGGCGACTAAAAGGGGAGGGAGCGGGGGGCTGGAAATCCTCCCCTCTCGTTTTTTTTTTTTTTTTCCAAAAGAAGGAACAGAGAATTGGGCCAGGTGAGGGTATTCCCTCAAAGGCCCAGTCCTCTGTTCTTAATGCTACCTCGCTAACGCGGGAAATGGCGAATAGTTTAAAAGAAAGAAAAAAAATATATATATATATATATATATATATATATATATATATATATATATATATATATATATATATATATATATATATATCCAGCACAGTAAACACAAGATTTCAGGACTGAAAAAGGTTTTTGGAGTTTCTCACACTTACTACCTTGACCCTTGTGGTCACACACTGACCTGGGGATGGTGAGGGCCTTCCACTCCTGCACGGTCATGTTGGCAGGCCGACCTGGCACGTGACACCAGTGTGAGGGTGTGGACACCATGAAGATGGGCACCAGTGCCACCCACGGGATGAGGAAGTTGATTGGCACCACGAATAGCCAGAAGAGCAAGTGCTGGTGTCTCCCGCTGTCACCCACGCTCTCCATCAGCTACAGCCAAGGTGGACACGATGCGACGCAGGTACATAGCACAGTGCAAAGGAGTGGATATAGAAAGTGAAAGAACTTTAGTCTATTGCAAGGCAAATAGGTATAACTGGATCAATATCAAGGCAAATTGGTATAACTGAATCAGTATCAAGGCAAATAGGTTTAACTAAATCAATATCAAGGTAAAAAGGTTTAACTAAGTCTATAGTAAGGTAAATAGGTTTAACTAAGTCTGTAATAAGGTAAATAGGTTTAACTAAATCTGTAGTAAGGTAAATAGGTTTAAGAAAATCTATAGCAAGGTAAATAGGTATAATCAAATCTATAAGTAAAGGAGATGAACAACTTCGAACACATCCAGTACTGCAACTATTTTGCAAACATGGCCTGACGTAGCGGGGGGAACGAATGGCTGAAGGTAGATAAAATGACTAGGCAAACAGACCACTGACTCTGCTCTCTCTCTCTCTCTCTCTCTCTCTCTCTCTCTCTCTCTCTCTCTCTCTCTCTCTCTCTCTCTCTCTTAGCAGGGACCAGCCTGGTAACCCAAGTTCCCTCACCCTTGTACGTATATTTCATCAGGCATATTGCTCATTTGGTGAGAGCTCCCTCCCTCCCAGTACCTTAAGCCTCGAGTTAACTTCACGTGATCAATACATGTCTTTAATACGTTGTTTCTCGCATGTGTCCAAAATCCGACCTCAGCGCTGAGGATCAAGAATGAGGAATAACAGCCGTCAGTAGCGAGGGAGGGAGGTCACAAAGTGTGCATGACAGAGATAACACCTCGTCCTCGTACCATTACATAGCAGTAACTAGGTGACGCGCGTTCTCAAGGATTAGGCACGACCACGCACTGGAGACCCAGCCTTCCTCCTGGATCACTGTTTTCCGAGGTTTATTCATCATTCTCGATGGGCAGACAGACAGACTCTTTATCTCAACATCCCTTCTCTTTATTTCATCATCCTTTCTCTTTGTCTCATCGTCCCTTCTCTTTATCTCATCATCCCTTCTCTTTATCTCATCATTCCTTCTCTTTATCTCATCATCCCTTCTTTTATCTCATCATCCCTTCTCTTTATCTCATCATCCCTTCTTTTTATCTCATCATCCCTTCTCTTTATCTCATCATCCCTTCTTTTTATCTCATCATCCCTTCTTTTTATCTCATCATCCCTTCTCTTTATCTCATCATCCCTTCTTTTTATCTCATCATCCCTTCTCTTTATCTCATCATCCCTTCTCTTTATCTCATCATCCCTTCTCTTTATCTCATCATCCCTTCTCTTTATCTCATCATCCCTTCTCTTTATCTCATCATCCCTTCTCTTTATCTCATCATCCCTTCTCTTTATCTCATCATCCCTTCTCTTTATCTCATCATCCCTTCTCTTTATCTCATCATCCCTTCTCTTTATAGTCTGTTAACATTCTCTCTCTCTTTCTCTCTCTCTCTCTTGACATTGTGACGTTTGCGTAGCCGAGGGGATCCATTTGCTGGGTCGCGCCTTAGCATCACACGTCTCTCGGATCAAGATGTGTGTATGTACGTGCATGCGAGCAGACATAAGACATTCGGGCGATATGCCTCAGCTGCCAAGGACAATCTTTTCCGGCTTACAGAATCGAGAGGCTTGAGACGGAAGCTTATAGAACGCTAGGTCTGGCTAAGCTGTGATTTTGCGCTGATAATATTACGTGTCGATGTATTTAATCAACTATTTTATCTCCGTAGCTGCAGAAGCACACTCTCTTCCGAAGCCTTTATCAGTAAAAGGTATTTGTGCTGGATCTGGTGCTTGTTCGATGCTTGACGTGAGGATGTTGAACGTCGTTTCCCAGATGCATGAGGGAGCGGGCTTCAAGAAGATATCTATTCCATACTGTAGTATCTCCTGTTAACCGTGAACTGTAGTGATATCTGTGTCTAATTCTTAGTTTCAGTTATGATTTTCTGTATTTGATGTACAGATTCCCCCTCCACTTCTCCCTCAATACTTGATCGCCTTAGCGAGGTAGCGCCAGGGACAGACAAGGAAAGGCCACATCCGCTCACATCCATTCTCTAGCTGTCATGTTTAATGCACCGAAACCACAGCTCCCTATCCACATCCAGGCCCCACAGACCTTTACATGGTTTACCCTGGACGCTTCACATGTCTTAGTTCAATCCACTGACAGCACGTCGACCCTGGTATAACACATCGATCTAATTCACTTTATCCCGTGCATGACTGACTCTCCTGCATGTTCAGGCCTAATAGCTCATCATTTTCGCATCATCCGTCCATCTCCAATCTGGTCTCCTCGTTCACCTCTTCCCTCTGTTTCTGACACATATATCCTCTCTGTCAACCTTTCCTCACTTATTTTCTCCATATGACCAAACCGTTTCAGCAAACACTCTTCATTTCTCTCAACCACACTCGTTTTATTACCCTTTTATTACTTACTCGATCAAGCCACCTCACACCACATACTGTATTTAAACATATCATTCCAACACTTCCACCCTCCTCCGCACATCCTTATCTGTAACCCATGTTTCACATCCATACAACATTCCTGGGATTGCTATACCTTTGAATGTACCCATTTTTTCCCTCCTAGATGATGTGCTCTCTTTCCACGCATTTTTCAATGCTCGCAGAACCTTCGCCTCATCACCTACCCAACGACTCACTTCCGCTTCAGTGATACCATTTGCTGCCATGCCCACTCCCAGATATCTAAATCTCTTCATTTCCCCCAGTTTTTTCTCCATTTAGGGCAACACCACTAGCCTGTCCCTTTACCCTGACAAACCTAGCAGGCTGGCTTTTAATCACATCTACTCTAAGCTTCCTCCTTTCAAACATTCCTTCAAACTCATTCGCCAACTTCTACAGTTTCTCACTCGGATCTGTTACCAGTGATGTGTCATCATCAAACAACAACTGACTCGCTTCCCAGTCCCTCCCATCCCTAAAAGACTGCATATTCACCTTTCTCTCTAAGACTCTTGCGTTTACCTCCCTAACTACCCAATCCATAAACAAACAGCAATGGTGACATCACACACCTCTGCCGCGGTCAACCTTCACTTGGAACCATTCATTCTCCTCTCTTCCTACACGTTCACATGCCTTGCACCCTATGTATAAACTTCTCACTGCTTCTAGCAGCTTTCTTCCCACACCATATATTCTTAGACCTTCCACAAGGTGTCTCTATCAACCCTAACATATGTTTTCTTCAGATCCATACACGCTACATACAAATCCTTCTGTTTCTCCAAGTATTTGTCACACACATTCTTGAAAGAAAAGATCTGATTCGTATATTCTCTTCCACTTATGACGCCACACTGCTCCTCCCCAGTCTGATGCTCTGTATATGCCTTCCCCCTCTCAGTCAATACCCTCCCATACAACTTACCAGATACACTCAGCATAATCATACCTCTATAGTTTCAACACCCACCTTTGCCCCCTTTGCCTGTATACAGTGATATCTATACATATATTCCCCTTATCCTCGATCACCTCCCCATATACTGAAAATCCTAACCAATCAACAACACAGTCACTCACTTTCCCTATACATTCAACTGCATCAGTATCCACCCAGCCGCCTTGCCACATGTCATCTTCTGTTAGGCTTTCATCCCCACTATTTTCTATTGACTTAAAGAGCATATTGCCTCATGGAACAAATTCTTAGAATTAGCCGCATAGCATATAATTCCAGCCAGGTTCATGACTGCCAATTTTATCCATATCTATAGCTAATATCTACTTTCCCGAAATATGGGTATAGATAATATGTCTCGAAACAGATCAAAATTGAGGAACAGACAAACTACCATCAGCAACGAAGCATTGAAGTCACCTGTATATTTACCTTTTCGAAGTTCGGCGCGATCATGGCTGGAACTCTCAGCTGTGCCAACACTGACGACGCGCTCAACAAACAGGTTCTGGCGGAAAGGTACGCTTGTGCTCAGTGCTAAGTGCGTACTGGATGGATCCTTTCACTTCATCACTACGAATCCATTCAGGAAGAGTCTATCTGTGTCCTCATGGCTGAAGCTGCTGTTATCACATTCGTAATACGAGTTTGAGAGCAGTGGACTACTGGGATTTTTCGTTCTTTCAAAACGCCTAAATGATTCCTTGACCTGTTGTTTATCACTCACGTTCACACGCTGAACTTTTACCACTGTATCATTCACCTTTGCCAGTATAAGAACTTACAGAACATAGACTTTACGAGAAGCTGAGGAGAGAGAGAGAGATAGAGAGAGATAGAGAGAGTGATTGAGATGGATAACCTCTTTCTATCGTGATCGCTAGTCACACACTGGCGGCCATTCACTTACGTTCTTAGCGAACGAATGCTACCTGACGAAGTGGAAGACTTGCCAAATGTCACAAGATGAATAACTATGACACTGCTCTTTGTATGGCACAAATGAATCAGATTTCATGAAAAATGTGGCTGCTGTTATACATGATTAGTTGAGGAATGTATCTGAAGAGGAATGTAAAAACGAGGACGTAGTGTTAATCGTAAGCGCCACAGTCAAGCTACGTTGTTAACGTCTTTCGAGAGCAAATAGGTGGTACTTCACAGTGACGCGACGTATGGCAACAAGGGCAAGGTATCCTGTGACGCAACAATAAGAAATCCCAGGGATATACATATTTCCGGTATAATGTACCTAGTAATTAACTCCGGTTGGTTGGCGAAGTTGGTTGGGTTTATATGGCTCGGCTAACGACTGACAGGGTCATTACGTCTCCCAGGATGATGTCTGAGTCTTGTGATCTCTCCCTCAGGATGACGTCCTCGGGAAGGTGTGGAGGAGAACCTCATGGATGTAGGACGTCTTTTTCTTCTTTTTTTTTCGGAATCGCATTTTTGTTGGTGCTTTATCTAAACATGCTTCCCACACAGTGTGCTTGTGTGTGTGTGTGTGTGCGTGTGTGTGTGTGTGTGTTGGGGGGAGGGGGATGTGTCGTATGTGGTCTCTTAGGGTCTCTCTCTCTCTCTCTCTCTCTCCACGTCTCACGAACTCCTATCTAACCTGAGCTTCACCGCCAGTATTCAGAACGCCCTACTTCAGAGGAGCCACACGTTCCTCAGTCTTGTATTCAAGTGTTCACTCTGTCGCTCAGTCAATGTTCTGGTCATCGACCCACAACAGGACAACAACACGCCCCTAAACAAAGGAGAGGAGAACATTGCTCGTAGTGTATTAATGTAGCGAAAACGGAGCTTCGAGGTCGTGGGTTATCACTTTACTTTCGCTCATCAGGAGCAGGTGGGACGCGCCAGGAAGAATACAGAGGGCGTGTCTTGGGTCAGTGTTAGCGTCAGTGAATACGGATAGTTTGAATAAATGAATAAATGAATGAATGCATAAATGAATGAATGAATGCATGAATGAATGAATGAATGCATGAATGGATGAATGCATTTCTGATAAAAAATGTATGATGTACTCTCAAAGTTCATTATTTTGGTGTTATTTCCATTATTGGTTTATGATTTACAATCAACACAGTTTCAACAACTTAAAATCATTTTCCAGAAAATTGAATGAAACGTGTGAGCATTGGTCGGTGCTATTATCGTACAGTCAATATCAGGAGTTCTGTTGATGTACGTGTGTGTGTTGAAAGTAAACAATGTGGTAGTGGCTAAACTGTTGTTGTGATATGAATCCAGTCGAGAACTGCTGGAGAATGAGCGTCTGGTCGTGGGGAGCAACACATCAGCTTCTCCCACACACACAGAGGAAGGGTGGGAGCTATGAGGAGGAGAGGATCCAGTGGTATACAACACGGAGGCTTCAGTAGGAGAGGATCCAGTGGTATACAACACAGAGGCTTCAGCACCAGATCGCTTACGAGAAGTTGTCGCTAACGAGGATGGTTGAACTGGCTAATGACGGTCATTCTGATAACTACCCTATCGCTCTTTTGTGTTGTTATCCATTTCACACGAGGATTAGAGAATAAATAGTTTGGTTTGGTCTTTAAGATATTATATTCGTTGTTTCCAAAAGGCTGTCAGTAGATACAATTATATCTAACACGTGGTCCTTACCTGCACAACAACAAACATGTTTATTAAGGTGATGGTGGCTGGAACAGAGGAAGAAGGCGACTTGATAAGTCTGAAATTCTGACTTAGAAAGAAAATGATTTCCTCGAAACTGGATAAGAACTAAACGAAACAAACGAATCTGAGTGATCCTTCTGCTGCAACTCCCACGTTCACATCGCGCCACAGTAATTAACGAATCACACGGAGACTGGGAAGGAGGAAGGCGGGTGGCGGGTGTGTGGACGGGGGTTGGGGTGGGGGTGGGGGTGGGGGTTACAACAGTAACCTAATACCCTTTTTTATTTTTCCTCCTCCTCTGATGATGATGATAACCTGGACCACACAAACAATGTTGCTGACAATTGCTCGCTGGTCGTGTCTATCACGGGACTAAACAAGCGCACCACCAATTGCTGATTTCAACTTGATATGACAACCTCCCCCCCCCCCCCCCCCCACACACACACACACACACACACAAAGTCCTGGAAAACAAGAATCACAACAATGATAACAAAACAACATCCAGGATTCTTTTCATACGCGTAGCGCAACAACATCAACACCATCATCCCCCCCTCCCCTCCCCCAGTTGTTGTGAATATGTACCACAGTTCGTAATCATTGGTCACTCTTCCACAACATGATCGACATATTTTCTATACTTAAATGCGTCGAAATCTAATCGGATTCTTTTTTTTTTTTTTGTACCCAACTACAACAGGTCTCGTTTATTCATCTACAAAATCCACACCTGATAACGTTTCTCCATGCAGTGTTACCTGATCTGTTTGCCTACAGCACACCCCACGCACATTAGGAGAACTCCTGGTCTTGACTGTGTACCCTCACTATTCATATCTGGCAACTTTGGCGAGACAAATCTTGGAGGAAAATGTTTCAATATTTACCTTTGCAAGTAATTTTCCCTTCTCTACCACCATACGTTTCATGCAAACATTACACAATTCTTTACAGTTCCACATTAATGAAGAAAATGGGCTGTATGATGATACAGCAGAAAACGGTTGTTAGAGGAGAAAACGGGATGTATTGAGCAAGCAGAAAACGATGATGTGAGTGTGACAAGAACACATGATGTATCGGACAACAGAAAACGGTGATGCGGCCTGTGAGCACATTGACATTCCTCACTGGGACACAATTGGAGAGGCAATTTAGCTGTCACTCCCGCCAGTCTTGCCAGACGTACGAAACTGTCGTTAGTATTTCCCATTGTCGTGAAGGCGAGGCACAGCAGGGAACCCATCAAGGGCATGTACTGAAGCCTTCAAGGCTCAGAATATTGACGCCTTATCGCTTCTTCTTCTTCTTCTTCTTCTTCTTCTTCTTCTTCTTCTTCTTCTTGTACGACAGAGGCAAGCATGTCATCTCTCACAACAGAAGGAGGCACCATCAACAAGTCAATCGACGTAGCCAATACAATCTTCGAGAGTTTTTCAAACGTCAATCAACTGCTTAACTATGAACTGCGTCCCTCTCCACCGCAAACGTCAGGCCGAGCAAACTGTAAATAAATTTGCCACAGAAAAATAAAATCCACAATGTAATGGTATATTTACTACCAGTGAATCACTTGCCTTGAAATCCCAAAGAGACAACATACGAGATGATCCACTGTCTTCACCAGGACAACCTGATCAAACTGTCAGCATTGTACATCAAGATTTGTGAAGTCTTGAACGTTTGATAATTCACGGGTCTTTGTGCACATCACTCATGATCCCCAGGCGTTTGTTAGTTCGTCGCAGTCTTATTCCCTGGCAAACTGCACTTGTACAGTCATGGGAAGAATCGTGAATAAGGGACTTATTATTGTCCTAATCAGAACCTTAGAATCAGTGAAGTAATCATCAGTGTGGCTTCCGTAGGTACAGAAGAACAATGCTTAAGGTTCTGTCTCTAGTTTATTTGTAAATTCCTATGTGACACAACATTTGCTGCCAGAATTACTGCATTTAATGAAATCTCGGACACATTTGTCCAAGATAATGGGGGACCACAAGGCAACGTTCTGGGACCCAGAGTTATTCACTATTATGCATTAATGATGATTTGACTCCAGCTTCTGTCCCTTGAAATATTAAATGTTCAAAACAGTGTGTGATGGAATAGATACTTCCTTCAGTACCGTTTTACAAAATATTATTTTTTCTTCCTTGAGGCGTTAGTTGATATCTTACATAGGTATAGATTATATAGAATCAGTCCAACTGAAGATGAACCTATAATTTTTCCTTCAGACTCTTTTCGATCTTAAAGCTAGCAACACTGGTAATACACAGTTTAATGAGAATCAGGATAATCAGTATTCGTTCGTTTATACGTAATTACCCCGGGACCCGCTTTATATGAAAGAGATTTGGTGATACCCAGCACCTCTCTCGAGAGGCTCCTGCAGCCCAAGGGCTCGCTACTTTCAGTAGCAGGGACATGTGGACTCCTTTGGAGTGAATTTTTTATTTTTCGTCTAAATCGCACTTCCAGTGATACAACCTCGCTAAAGGATTGGTCACTGCAACACCTGAGGCAGTGAACACGCGGACCAATTGGCTTCGTCCACCTCAAAGCTGGAGGAAGTCGACCGTATCATCTTGGCAACTGTGGATGCAACAGAGCTTCCCAGAAAACATTATCAGACTGGCTGACGTCCTACAGGGGACACCATGCTGGCTCGTCCTCCACGTATCACATTTACCTTACACCTCCAGCCTGTTTGACCGAGAGATTCCCCCTGGATGCCCGTCATGGACAAAAACCTTGAGTGTATATGCAAAACAACTACACTATCTGTGTGTGAACACTGTGATCTAGATGGCAGGGCCTTCAAGTTGTGTCCAAACGATTCAAATGATATAAACCTTTTTATTTTCAACATGTTATCCATGAAACAAAGTGCATTTTCTGTGTCCCTATGAGGTACTCCGTTTTCTATTGCACGGTCGATTAGATACAAAAGTTCGCCTCACTCGACAACATCATACACCCAGAAAGGTCAGAATCAGAGAGAGTGAGCAAAGTTCACAGTGACCTAATTGTATAAGTTTTCATTTATCAAGTAATAATACTTTCTATTTAATTATTAAATCCTCAGTCAACATATTAAATGTCTTTGTTAGTCGGGTCTTTAACTTGTTAACTAAGATTTACAAGACACTCATTTAAAAGCCTATATTTTTTTTCGGCATTTTTTCAGCGGTATTTTCCTGTTGTTATCGACTGTAATAACCATACGAGGCCGTTTGGTTATCAGACTCTTCAGGAAACTACGTACCTTCGTTATACCCATGCGTGTAAACAGGTAGTAAACAACGAACCTGGTAACTATTTTCTTTACCCTTAAGACAGCAGTATATAGAGCTTAAGATTGAATAAAAACGTTAATCTGCATAGATCACAAAGGCTTTGGGGACAGGGGTATTGTTGTTGACACCGCGGGTGTAACTACCTAGTTACAGCGCCGTCTGGTTGTTTGATTGTTAATGACCAGTACGAGGTCGTTAGCCCCTGCACCCTGCCAGCAGCGCACCGCCGTCCTCAGTTGGGTCATGATCTAGTGTTGGTGGAAGAGGTCAGTGCTGGTGGACTCAGTGTGTGACCTGGATGTGTAATTACTTAAAGTTGTGTCTGACGTCATTTTGTGCTGCTCTGGTGTTGTGTTTAACTGAAACTCTGATTTTTTTCTTCATGTTCTGAAGATTTTACAGGAAAGCTATGGGGCAGAAATTCACTGTAAAGCTTTTGAAAATCGTGGGTGAAAGTGAGGTGAACTTGATGTGGCCAAGAACTGAATATGATGAGGTTGTGACACCAGATAAACAACACAAGAAACAGCCCACAGTGGATTACTGTTGTAACAGAAGGTAAGATTTTAGTTCATTACCGTTGTGGGTAACGGAGAGGACACCATGATGCTATTATGGTGTACGTTCGTCAGTGAGTTAGGGAGGGAGTGGAGGAGAGTGTAGGGCAGGGAGAGGGGGAGTGTGTAGGGCAGGGAGAGGAGGAGTGTGTAGGGCAGAGAGAGGAGGAGTGTTTCGGGCAGGGAGAGGAGGAGTGTGTAGGGCAGAGAGAGGAGGAGTGTGTAGGGTAGGGAGTGGAGGAGTGTGTAGGGCAGGGAAAGGAGGAGTGTGTAGGGTAGGGAGAGGAGGAGTGTGTAGGGCAGAGAGAGGAGGAGTGTGTAGGGCAGGGAGAGGAGGAGTGTGTAGGGCAGGGAGAGGAGGAGTGTGTAGGGCAGGGAGAGGAGGAGTGTGTAGGGCAGGGAGAGGAGGAGTGTGTAGGGCAGGGAGAGGAGGAGTGTGTAGGGCAGGGAGAGAGTAGGGAGTTGTAGACATCAGACAAGCTGGAGGTTGTAGGAGAGGATGGTCGAGCGGTAGATGATAGTGGGGGAAAATCTGAGTGGACCAGCAGCTGCAGACGAGCAAGTAAATTCCGAAGTCAGAGAATGATACAAAATATTCCACCTAGATTCTCTAGGAAGGAAAAATTGCGGCTTTCATCATCTTGCTGACGAGTCCTCAATATAGATGTTAGGAAAGGGAGGACGTACGATAGCCCACGGCGACTGTTGAATGATATATCGTTAACACAAGGTTACAGACTTGCGACAATGGTTAGGGGGGCATAATTCATCGCTACTACTGGCGTAAACAGTTCGAAATGTACGACATTTTCTACGTAGTTAATACAGAGGATGATGGAAGCCTCAGACAAACTGTAAGGAAGAAGTCATCGTTCTTAGGTCAAGGATGTTCGACTTTAAGCCGAGTCACAGATCGCAAGACACGTACGTTCTTACTGTTCAGAGCGATGACCCCGTAAGAATTCTAATTAACCGTGTACTACACACATGTCATACCAAATCTGAATTGTAAGATCAAACAGAATCTGTGTAATAAATGAGTTCTAGATCTGTTTTGCGCAACTGTATTTTTTTTTTTAGTTTTGTGTGTGTGTGTGTGTGTGTGTGTGTGTGTGTGTGTGTGTGTGTCATCATAATTAGTTTCATATTGTACAAATGTTATTTTCTTTCACTTGGTACAGGAAATTTAACATGTTAAGTTGTTTGGTGAGATAAATTCGTCCTATTTAGTTGCGTTTGTTTTGTCGTGCACCTCAGTCAGTTTGATAAAAATTTCCTTATTTTTTCCTAACATTAGATTGAATTCTTAGAGAGATTAGCCGCCATTTAATGAAATGCCGTCATTCTGTTCCCGTTCAATATAGTGACTGATATTCTGTGGTATTCATTTAAAAGCCTAGAATAAGAAAATGCCGGTAAAACACACACACACACACACACACACACACACACACACACACACACACACACAAATTGACAAAAGTCCACATCAAGGCCGAGCATTACTGAAATAAAGAAAGGTTAATGAAAGGGGAAAAAGAAGAGATAAGGAAAGTACTTACGAATTTTGAAGGAAGTGAAAATCCTGTCTTTTGAAATATACCAAGTCAGAGTTATTGGGAAAGACAAAAGAGGGTAAAAAGTTCCAAAATTTCGAGGTGTAGAAAAAGAAGCAGGTATCAAAACGGCGCCCACCCTTGAGTTGCTAACGGCCTCACAATGATCATGTGACGCAGCGACTTGCCGAGTCTGCTAATAGTGGGGGTACACAAGTAGCCAGCTCTCGGAAGCGAAAAACCAAAGTAATACCTATAGAAGATGGACAGTGACCCAACATTGTGGCTAGAGTAAGAGGTTCAAGTTTTGAAATTAGACTGGGACAGTTTATAAGTCAAACTCCTTTTGAGTCAACTGTGTCAAGTAAGAATGTGGAACTAGAGCCACCTCAGATGTGAGGGCAGTACTCCATTCAAGGACGGATCAATCCTATGTGTTAACGGAACAACTGTTTCGAAGAAAAGAAATTACAACATCTAAACAGGTCTCCACAGTTTCTTACAGGCAGACTTACCTATTCCCGTCATGTGGGGTTTCCAAGATAGAGTTTGGATGTTACAGTAATACCAAGTATGTTAAGGAAGTCAAGAGGTGTAATTAAAGACCGTCAAAAAAGAGAGAAGAGTTGAGAGGAGTTTTCGATACAGAGTTGGGATAGAAACTGGGTCTTGGAGGCATTAAACTTACCTAGATTCCGTCTGACCCACTGAGATATCCTGCCCAAGTTTACTGATGAAATTATGTCGAGACGAGATGCAGATCGAAGGAGCAGAATTGTAGGATGGAGGAAGGAGTAAAAGAGTAGGAGACAGGATCTTATGGTGAGATGTATAGCACTTTGGAAGGGTTGATGGTGTCTGATTGGGAGGAGTGGGCATGTTGACAATGTCTGGGAGGGACTGAGAGTGGCAGTGTATCTGGGTGGGGAAAGGAGAGGAGCCAGCAGGGAGTGTCTGGGTGAGATGGGGAGCGTTGTGTGTCTGGATGGGATGAGGAGTGGGGCGTGTTGGAAGTGTTCGGGTGGGCTAGGGTGAGGCTGGAGCAGGGAAGGATCGAGGTCGACCACACACTTGAAATTGCAGATGTTTGGAAGGGGTGTGGCAAGACGTGGCTCGTATGTGTATATTTCTTTGCATTTTGTATTTCTTGGTGAATATTCATGGTTACTTTTGCTTATTGTTCGTTTGCTCATGTGTGTGTGTGTGTGTGTGTGTGTGTGTGTGTGTGTGTGTGTGTGTGTGTGTGTGTGTGTGTGTTTGTGATTTCCCTATGTTGGGATCTATATCATAACTTATCATCTCAGTCGTAAACGTATTCAGTAAACACAGTATAGTCATTGCTTTAGTCTGTGTCACGGACGTCTTGTTCCACTGTCTGACACCCAACGGCAACAGGACAATTTTCTTATCTATCTTCGTGACTTTCTTTAACTTAGTTATCTTGTTACGTTCTCCAGGAGAACGGTTCCTCCCTGTTGTGGAGAGATGTTCAAAGAACGTGTGTCTTCTTTTGTCTTTCACAGTCGGTAGCGATCTCTGACTGTGATCCTCTGTTTGGACATTACAATTCCTAACTCCAGATGTAGTTTCTGACATTCATCATTGGATTCATTCTAGAAACTCTGTTGCTTTTTTGTAGATAAGGAGACTCAGGTGGTGAGGCATATCATAAAGTGGATCAGATGGTTCGTATATAATTTTCTGACCATCTCTTTGTTCGTATTCTTGAAGGCTATCACAACAAGAGCTATATATACCCATGACTCGCTCATCTTACCCCTAATGTGCTTCTTGGTTTATTCCATCTTTATATGATGGCTAGACTGGCCTCCTTTCACTCTATCCGAGTGCATAAATCTGCACTTGTTTTGGAATAAACTTCATTAGTCATGCATGTGACCCGTGCTGGCTCGCTGGAACGTGTCCAAGTGCCTCTGTAAGTTGTCATAGCCTCGATGTCTGTCTCACACGTTTACCAGCAACATCTTTCCCTCTGGCATGGCTTGACTCCCGGTGGGTAAGACGTTGACGTGGCTCAGGAACATCAGGGGAGTCAGGAGCTCCGCTGGGCGTGAGTGGTTACTTTTACCCAGACTGGATGGTTCACCTCGACATGCGTCTGTCGTTCCCCTCAGCAGTACGTTATCATCGAGGAGTTGAAGAAACTCTTTTCTTATACCTTTTCATTGACATTTCACGTGGGAAAAAGTGTCATACACCTTTCAGACAGCCTGAAAGTATGTATATGTATGTGCTTATCTGTATGTGTGTGGGCGTATGTATATACCTGTCTGATTACGTCTGTACTTATGTATGCATTCGTGTATCTGTATGTGTGTGTGTGTATGTGTGTGTGTGTGTGTGTGTGTGTGTGTGTGTGTGTGTGTGTGTGTGTGTGTGTGTCTGTTTGTGTATTCCTCCCTCAAGGGAAGCTCAGCCGGGGTCACAATGGGTTATGTGACCTCCGCAGGTTGAAGCCTCCTCCACGCCCGTCACGATCAAATGTAGCCAGGCCCACGCCCACAGACCCTGGCGCCCGCGTCCGCAAATATAGCGTCGCGCGTCATGCTGGCCTGGAAAGGTGAAGATCATGACGAAGGTGATAGTTGTACCAGCTCGTGTTCCCCCACAGTCACGGGAGGCCTCAGGTTTATCATTTCCTTCAGGACTCATGGTCGTACCCCGAATACCTTGGCCACCCATGTCCCTACCACAACACACCACCACCACCACACCCTCCCGTCACCATCACCACCACTAGCATACCCCCACCACCACAGTCAGTTGAACGGTTCCTAACTGTGTCTACCACACGACAAACAACCTAATCAGGAATGACTCCAGGTTTAGTCGTCACTCCTAACAACCCTAACATACAGTCAATCATCAAACCGTCGAGACATCATCTCTTGAAATACACTTCAACCTGCACAGCTCACATCCTGGATCTTACCACCGAATTGGTTTTTTTCTTTTTTTTTTTCTAACCATCGACCTTTCTTTCCCGTTCTTCGACCTACACAATATCATGTTCTATTCATTCCATTTACACATACCACCTAATTACTTCCTCGTCCCTCCTTGCCTTTCCTACAACTTATATCTTTCTCACGTCTTCCCTTTTTGATATATTAGACTTTTACATACCGCATTTACTATACAGAACATCTATATGTTGTGATACTCTCAACTCTAACCTTCCTAGCCCTAAAGAAATCAATCTTCACATCAAACATGACAGGTAGACTATGTTTTCTTTTATGTATCTTCTCACATGATCGTCGAACTTATTTCAGTTCACAGAGACACTCAAAGCAACTCCATCTCTTCCATCAAACAATTCCCACTGAACGTCGTTCAGTCATAACGCAGTATAATACATTATACTACAGTACACCACAATCACCTACACACAACACTACAACACCTTACACCACAACATGCGACACGCCACGTACAGAAAACTCACAACATCCCACAACAACCTGTTATACGTCAGTCATTCCACACAGTATCACAACACCCTACTATTCTACACTGACCCACGTCACCACAAGCACCTCACCATCATTACACTGTCGCCTACAACCTATCAGACACCAGACCCAGGTCTTGTAACCAGTGATGCTCATTTGTGTTCTTAGGTTATGTGTGTGTGTACGTGCAAGATGCATAATAACCTTCACTCAAACATTTTGCTCTGTCCACTGAAGTTGAGACAGGTATTCTGTGCACGGGTGCTGGCCTACGAGAGAGAAAAAAAAGAGAACTTGATCGATGTTTAACCTTTCGTGAGACGTTTTTGCACACAGTGTTAAGAATCTGATCGTCTTAAAATGAAAGGGGAGGGAAAAAATCGAATCGTACCGGACTGATGCAAATGGCTAGGTACTTCACTCAGTCAGACGAGGAACCACCTGACGAAGGTCCAGCCGTAATGCTGGCCTTCTGGTGGCCACTTCTCCACACACAGCTATGAAGCTGCAGGAGCTCCATAAGAGGGGATGCTAGTGTTGCGTAATGATAATGATAATAATAATAATGATAATAATAATAATAATAATAATGATAATAATAATAATAATAATAATAATAATAATAACAATAATAATAATAATGATAATAATAATAATAATAATAATAATAATAATAATACTAATAATAATAATAATTATAATAATAATAATGATAATAACAATAATAATAATAATGATAATAATAATAATAATAATAATAATAATAATAATAATAATAATAATAATAATAATAATAATAATGATAATGACAATAATAATAATAATGATAATGATGATAATGATAATGATAATAATGATAATGATAATAACAGTAATAATAATTCCAATAATGCACGTCCAGTCCACGCCCCACCAGTGTATAACCAGCCCACAGTACAGTCATCCATCTCTCGGTTCTGGAATGAGTTGCTTTTCCTTTTCGCTTTCCCAGCTCAGTGACAGCTGAGATCATACTGTCTCTGCTCCTCCCTCACCCAGCACTACTCGTGAGTCAATAATTTTCCTATACATCCAGTGATGCATACTGTTGTGGTGATTATTTTGCAACATATACATAGACGTATGTTTTTTATTCATGAAATGGATTTGATATTAGACGAACAGGGAGGCAAGTAGGCCCAAATGACCTTTTGAAATTCGAGTTTTATATTTCAATGATCAATAGATTTCTACATAATCGCATACGTATGAACGGCTTCCACAAAAACGAATATATTGATGTCATATTTTTCGCAAAATCATCTGTTAGAGAACCAGGAGTGAGAACACATAAGTAAAAGGATCCAGTTTGTTTTACAGTAGTTTGTCAATATAGATTTAAGTGGAGGACAAGAAAATATTCAGACTTCTCCACGTATATGATACGTTTCTTCTGTGTCTTTAAAAACAGGCATCTGCCAGACGAGTTTGTTCGTTGTTCTTCACTTGTGTTCTCCGTCGGCTGTGGACTGAACTTCAGCAATTATGTAAATTTTTTTACGATTGTTTTTCTGTGTGTGTGTGTGTGTGTGTGTGTGTGTGTGTGTGTGTGTGTGTGTGTGTGAGTCTTCAAATTCGCGAGTTTATACTTGGCACATGCGCGATCCTCCTGCCCACATCTGTTGGCAGGTGTTCATACCGACGACACATAAATGCTTCTTCTTTAATATTATAATTTTCTGATCTTACCATTCAGAACTAGCGAGTAAATAACCTCGTCATGGATCATTAGGTTTCCTGTTGTCTGTCCTTACTCACATGAATCAATCGTTTTTCACATCCATGGATGTTTCTGAGCAACACACACACACACACACACACATGTAGGCACAAGAGGCCAGGTTGCAGCAGTGGTCCGTCCTCGTTACACATCCTTCCAGTCCATTTAGCACCAGGAACACCCGCCTTCCATGTTTACCGTTGTGAAGTTTTATTAATAAACTCCGGGCGGGTGGGGCGCCCACCGGTCCTGCTGGTGAACCTGGGTCACGACTGTACCCCAGGCGCCTCCTTCTTGGGGTGGGAAATGTCGTCCTTGTTAAGGTGGGGTAGCCTCTCCCAAGGCGGCCTTGCCATGTCTTATTGAACTTGATTACTGTGTTAATGGTCTCAGCATCAGCATTCTGCCTAGCAGGTATGTCCAGTCGAGCATTCAAATGTGTGCACTCGTGTTATATATATATATATATATATATATATATATATATATATATATATATATATATATATATATATATATATATATATATATATATATATGTGTGTGTGTGTGTGTGTGTGTGTGTGCGTGTGTGTGTGTGTGTGTGTGTGTGTGTGCGTGTGTGTGTGTGTGTGTGTGTGTGTGTGTGTAACAATCAGGTTATGTTGAACTCTTCGTAATCCTTCATTACCATACACTGAACAATCTGCACCGAGACTGACACACAGGAGGGCAGAGTGTGGGAGATATAAGATGACTGAGAGACATGAAGTGTATTTTAACTGATGAGACCAGAGGCTAACTGGGGAGGTTAATGAACTGAATTAAGAGTTAGGGTTTGGAAGGCAAGAGTCACTGCCATGTAAACAGGTGAGATGTGAGGTAAACGAACATAAATGACTTGTAAACAAGCAGACAAGAAGTATGTTTAAGGGACAAACAAGAAAAAAAGAGACTGTATTCAGCGTCTCTTTAGGTCGCTTGCTTTACTATGTTGCGTATTTGATTAGCAGGGAAAACAGAATCAGGTCCTTTTAGTTTGATATATCTTCAACAACATTGTATCTATTCATCTATCTATCCATCTGTTTATCTACACATGCATGCATTATCTATGTAATTCTCTGGTGTTATTGTTGCACTACAGCTCATTCGTTTGCGAAAGAATATTCCTGCAAAATATGCCACTTAAAAATATGTTGAAGACAATAGAGTGCGTGATACACCTGGCCAGCAGGAGACAATATAAAAACCCGTCCATGTATGTTTTCATCGTCTATTGCTAGTCATAGGATCAGGTCCAGATGAAAGAAAAAAAGAAAAAAGAAAAAGGAAAGGAAATCAAAGAAACTCTCTCACGTCTGCAGATATTGCAGTCAGAACAGGTAAAGTTGATGAAGCGGAGGAGGAGGAAAAAATAAACGTTTCTTAACTATACCTTGGTGAAAAAGATGAAGGAAAAGAGTTTCGGTTTCTGCAGATGTTTCCCCGTATGTCTGCTTAAATTGGGTTACCAGGAACCAGTTCTGGATGGTGGCTACGATTCCTTTGTTCTACCATGTTTACACTTCCCCATCTGGTGTGGGACGACGCCACCTACAGAAATTCAAAGTTATGCCACGATCTGATCTGGTCCAAGTGACTGATCATGTTGCAAGCTATTGTTTGTAGTCAGGAGAGAGACAGAAAAAAAAGAAAATCCTTGGGAAACTGAGCTGGACTTTTGAGTTGCGTAAGTCAAACATTTGTCATACAATGGCTTCCCCCTGACATATTGTCATGAAGTTACTTTCAGGAGGTTTAGGAAAAAAAAAAAGTGTACTCATGAGGTGGTTCACCCCCAGCTAACTACAAGGGGTTGAGTTTATATTCTACTCCAACTCTATGGGGTTATAGTCTGTTGTCGTCAAGCATCAGCAGGACATACACACTCTCCCGTACGTAAGATGTTACAGTGTCTCCATCTCTCGAGGCTACATCACAACATGCAAAGGAATGTCATTTAGATCTAAAGCAGTGCAGTCATTGCACTCAGCATGTGAGGTCATCTGGGTGGAGGACCCAAGTGATAGTACTGCTGCTGGAGGAGGGTTACATCATCATACATACCCACACATGTTGAGTCATTGAACTGAAAGGAGTTAGTTACACAATACCCATCAGGAAGGTTCAACTCTGCCTACTAATGTTACTTCCTGATCGTCTGGACACGTATGTACACTCAACCTCACAGCTGGATTACCGTGATGCGTGTGATGAATGTGAGAAATGTATAAAGTCATCAGCTTGTTTTGAGTGTCATGTAATTCGTCCTCTTATCTCCCTTGTGTGTGTGTGTGTGTGTGTGTGTGTGTGTGTGTGTGTGTGTGTCTTTTGCCCGAACACTTTCTCCGCTTGAGAGCACCGGGACGCGGTAGGGTGACTTGGTGTACTGATGGGCAAGAGATGGGGGAGAATATTAGAAAATGATGGAGGCACCAGAGGGGAGGGAGTATAAACTAGTGACGGGGAAAATGGCAGGAAGGTGTTGAGGTAGGGAGGCGAGCGGGCGGGATGGTGGGTGGCTCCCCACCTCGTCTGTCGGTGGAATGTTGATTGAAGGATGATCAACTGCAGCTCTTGGTTATAGATTCCATACCGCAGTCGGTCATCCCGGTCAGCCTACCAAGACAGCTTCTCCGGCGCTCAAACATTCACTTATCATTCTGCATAAGGCCTTAAAGGTCACATGTTGTCCACCTCACTGTTAGTCTCCTCTTCCTCTCACCTCGGTACCAAACACTCTCTCCTTCAGCTGCATCCGACATACCCTGACCTTCTCAATAGCCCATAACCTGTCTTATCCTTCTCCTTTCCCTCACACATGTCTAACTATTTCTCTTGTATCCACACTCCGGTCTCTGGAATCCCACCTTCTCATGTTCCTCAACCTTGTTCCCCCTTTTCTAATAAGTCTTGGTGTCAGTTCTGTGATACAAAATTTGAACAAAGTCTGTCTTCTAATAAGCTTTTCATTGTTTAGAAATATCTCTACTTTCCATAGTCTTTCTCAGGATTGTAGCAGTTTGCAAGCACCGTGTCTGGGTGTGTGAACGTACTAAGCCTTTGCTTACTACGTTCACACGTTTATATGAATCTTCACTTAAATTCTGAACACTGTAAGAGCGACAGTGGTTACTGTGAGATCTCGCTGAGTCGCCAGCGATGCTGTAATTTCTCTGCGAACTAATGACCGCTAACTGAGCACTCAACTGCTGTTCGTATCATTGTCTCTCGCGGGCCGTGTGAAACACTGGTGATGTTGGAGGAACTAAATACACAGCCAGTCTTAATATGAGCCATTGAATGTATTGTGAACATCTGATGATCCCCGGAAGGTGTTGTGTGCGATTTATGAGTCACTAGTGACGTTGTGAGCGATTTATATGAGGGCGCTGGAGGTGTTGTGAGCACTATGTATGCCACCAGCGAAAGAGTAATTACTTGCGACATGACAGAGCAAGAGAGTATGAGGGCGCCGCCAGGAGACACTGCCTCCCGGTGAGTCACACGTGCTTATGGATGTTGCTCTGGCTGTGCGGATGGCTGTGTGGATGCTGTGTGGAGGAGTATGTGGATGGTATACGGATATGGATATGTGTGTTTGTGTGTGTGTGTGTGTGTGTGTGTGTGTGTGTGTGTGTGTGTTACGGAGAGCGACTTTTACACACAGTTACCCCGTCTTTTAACCTTGTTTATATGTACCATGTTTGTATTCCTGCGTGTGTTGGCCTGAGTGTTTCCATGACAACACCTGCGTTGGATGAGTGGTATTGAGGCATGTTTAAGGAACTGAGCATGAGTAAATTTGATGTAGGGATACTCGCATTTCACTAGGAGTTCTGATAATTGTCTTTATTGAAACTTCACAATACACTACATGTGCCTATGGAGGAAATGCACCTCATTACGTGTAAACAGTTCACAAAGTATCAGATCCCAACACGATCTCAGAGGCTCAGACACCCTCTTACCGATATGTACTGTGGATGGAGACGATCACTATGAGGAAAACGGGATTCGAACCCAGATAACCGTAACACAACGTCGAGAAGAAATCAGACACTGGTGTTCTACTTCTAAGTAGATGTAGACGTGATGTAAGAGAAATGCAAGAATGAAAATTTCGAGCGAAGGAATACATGAGGTACGGAACAGGTGTATAGGCTAGACAAGTGAGGTAGTGTAGACCCATGTAAGCTGTAGTTATTCATTGATAACATGATACAGAAGTGTTTGTGAGTGAAGTGAAGGAACTTACGACTTGTGAGTAAGATGTGCAAAGGATAGACCGAGGAAGTAAGAGTCTGTAGTGAGACATGTCTGTGGAACTGGTGCCGTGGCAGACCAGGATACACAAAAAGGATTTCGTTGGACAGTGTGGAAGAAGGATATCAAATCCAGGTTGTTATGCAGACGTGGTGTTGCTTTAGGTGTAGTGGAAGCGCTTGTGATGAGCAGCGAGGGATGAATTGGAACAGATGGGAAATAATAAACTTGGAATATTGCCAGACGTATCGATCAAGGGTCTCCAGCCATTGGGATTTGACGATACCATGTGTGTGGGATGTATATATACACATTCTCAGCTTCACTCGCCTCTAACATGAATTTTTGTAATGGGGAAAAAAATGATCTACTTGAAGCAATTTCCTGTAATATTTTTTGGGCTTTATGTAATACAGAGTGGGGAAAAAATGAGTACTCGTCAGTAGGTTTCCTGTCATTAATATCTCCTGAAAAAATTATGATTTTTTTTTAAAAATTCTAAGTTAGTTTGAATCATGCTGACGTGGGCACTTCAGCAACTCAGCAGAGAAAAATGACCATTGGAAACTTTCACTTTCCTCTGAAGGAATTCCTCGTAAACAAGCGACCCACCTCATCTGGCGCGAGCTTAATACCTCCCCCCGCAGGTCGGGTCAAGGGTCACCAGCCTGTGGTCCCTCCAGGGTATAGCCCAGAGCTGTGGGGAGGGAGGGAGAAAACACCTGACATGGATTGCCCGCTTGATTAACCTTCACACGGCGAGCAGAAGGAGGGAGAGATAGATAGATAGATAGATAGAGATAGATAGATAGATAGATAGAGAGAGAGAGAGAGAGAGAGAGAGAGAGAGAGAGAGAGAGAGAGAGAGAGAGAGAGAGAGAGAGAGAGAGAGAGAGAGAGAGAGAGAGAGAGAGAGAGAGAGAGAGAGAGAGAGAGAGAGAGAGAGAGTACTTTCATACCACATCATTAAAGCATTACAGTTATCGTACATTGTTTATGACTTGCAAAAAAAAATGGAGACTGTGACATTTCCAGACACGTCTGGCCACTTTTGACGGATCCGTTTTTGTTCGTCAGTCTCGAAGCAGCGCCAGAGACAGTGGGCAGCCGGCTCAGTCGTGAACCACCTGAGTGGGTCCCAGCTGCTCTGTGTGTGTGTGTGTGTGTGTGTGTGTGTGTGTGTGCACTGCCTGGGGAGGGATTTTTGCACTCGTGGGGCCTCCCATCCCTGAAAACCTTCTCTACATTCATACATTCTTTTCAACTTCCATCATGTATGAGTGTGTTCATGTCCTTTTCGTGAGCTCCATGAAATACGCCTTACCCCTGAGACTGCACCACACTGGTCCTGTGGTAAGGGACACCGTGGGAGGGTGATCACAACCCTGCACATGGCCACGTCCTCCAGGGGTCAATAACTTCACACAGGGAGCTCGCACGTCCGGTGATACCCAAGCCTTCGTCCACCACACCTCACTCTTACTGAATGCCACACTTCCAATCTTCCATGATCAGCTGTTATCTTCCTAGGTCTATTACTGGAATATGTCTAGCGGTTTTTAACAGATGATGTACCGAGCCTCCTGCTTACCTCAGCTGTCCTTTTCGCACTAGTTTTGTCTATAACATTACCAGGGATCAGCTGGTTCATATCTACCATATTACCTACACAGGGGTCATATATATATATATATATATATATATATATATATATATATATATATATATATATATATATATATATATATATATATATATATATATATATATATAACGAGGGCGTGTATGGCCTTACAATTATCTTCAACACCTGCAGAAGGTGGTTTTAAGATGACGTTGATGCCCTTAATAGCCCTGGCAGTTGATAGGCTTAATGACCTCTGCAGTTGATAAGATTGAAGCCCAAGTAACCAGCAAAACAACTATAACCTGAAGGTTTGGATTGTAAGGATGTTTACTGTACCTTGTAAAAGTGAGGTTCTCAATGACTCTCACACTCATGCATCATTCTTATATCTTTTTCCTGGATCTATAACCTTATATCTCCTTTCTACATCTATATTTCTATTGTTTGCCATAAAAATACGTTCAAGGTTACTATTTCTGTTACTCAATTCATTTTTTATAAATATTTACCCGAAAGGAGCTCAGGTATATACATGGGTGAGAGGTGGAAGAAGTATTTAATCAGACTTGCATCGTAAGTTCTCTACATGTAGCACAACGTTGACCGAGGTCTTCAGGAAACAATGAAATTCTTGCTCCTTAAAGTATTCTACTTAGCCACTGTACAGGGCGACGCTCCCGTGTACCTAAATTCCATCACAACTTCAAGTTTTTCCTCCACTTAGAGTGACATCAACTCGCATTTCTCATTCCTTCGTAAAAGCTTGTACTTTACTTTTACTTGCATATGCTTGCAACATCCTCGTCACTTTGTACACAACACGAGAGCGTCTCACCATTCTGGCTCACTTCTCATCTCGTTCATCTAACACTGCGGCAACATCTACGTTCATAATAAGGCTGTTATAGTTTCCGTTCTGTGTCACCATCGTCCTACTGTATATACACCACAATCACTTCATCTCGTCCTACTAGATACACCACAATCACTTCATCTCGTTCTTATCTCGTCAATTGCTCCATCCATGAAAGAAACGTTCAAAACCGCTGCAGTGACAGCATACGGCCCTGGAGCACTCCCACATTTATCTCACACCACTTACTCAACCCTCGGTTAGCATCAGACAAACACGTACTTGCATAATAAAATAAGTCTTAACTGCATTCAGAGGTCTTCCGCGGACCTCGTTATGTCAGAACTTCCCAGAGTCACCTCAATTATCGCTGTCATAATCCTTTTGTAAATCCGGAAAATTTTTTCATAAACGTTTCTGTTTTGTTGTAAGACTCTCTCCACAAGCTCTGTAAACTTAGAAGATGGTCTACATGTCAGGCTTCGTCCCAGATGAATATCTGTTCCTCACGTATAGGAGGGTCAACACTCCTTTCTTCGCAGTTAAGCACATTCCTTCAACATGATCAGTCATCCTTGGCAAGCAATCACAGTCCTTCCACAAGTGTTGTCATTCCTCTGTAAATCTTAAAAATCATTTTTCATTTCCCGAACTTTTGCCCAGTAGACGAGCCAGCCGCTGCCTCCGCTCAGGCAGTCGTAATGAACTCGGGCACAAGTGATTTTTTTTGTGCCGTCAAAAACACTTTCTACGGCCGATAAACTACTGTGTCATCTCTCCTCTTATCCATCACACACACACTCAACACCACCAGACTCACTTCCTCCTCTTTCTCCTGTTTAGTCGCCTCTTTTCTCCTGTTACTTCTGTTGTATTGGCTTCTTTATTATTACCATCGTCCCCAGCAGCTCTCATGTTTGGTCCTACTTCACGAACGCTTATATCCTTCAAGTTTATGAATTCCTGAATACACCTCTCTCTCTCTCTCTCTCTCTCTCTCTCTCTCTCTCTCTCTCTCTCTCTCTCTCTCTCTCTCTCTCTCTCTCCACGTCTCACGAACTCCTATCTAACCTGAGCTTCACCAGCAGTGTTTAGAACGCCCTACTTCAGAGGAGCCACATGTTCCTCAGTCTTGTATTCAAGTGTTCACTCTTTGTCGCTCAGTCAATGCTCTGGTCATTGACCCGTTCATTTCAAACTCGTTTTTTTTATCTTACTTTTCTTTCAATTTTTTTTCCACCTAACATCTCCATCCACGCCTTCTGTTTGCACTGAAGTGACGCCAACAGTAACACCCTCGACGGAGGGAAAGTCTGACATCAGGGTAAAGTGTGTGTCGAACTTACATATCCGGTCGGCCACACACCCGCCACACTCACTCCTGGCAAGCATCTGGCTCTTAAGGTACTGAGATACCGTCAACCACTTCCCTTGTGGTATAACATTGCTCTCAGGCACTCCCCCTGTGGTACAGCAATACCATCAGGCACTTCCCCTATGGTAATGAATAACAAGTTTAAGAGAGAGAGAGAGGGACATGTATATCCCTGGCCCTGTGAACTCATACCATAGCGGTTGAAATATGTTAGATACCAGCTCACAGATTTCCTCCACTAACTTCCGTTAGTTCCGAATCAGAAAGAGAAAAAGACTCACGAATGCCCTCTGACATTCGTGGCACGAACGGAGAGGACGAGGCAACACCACCTACTGCACAGAGGAGCGGGATTTCGGGTGTGTTTGGAAGTCGTGAAGATGTTACGTGAGGATGACCTCAGGTATAACCAGGAATGCCAGGTCAAGGTCAGGTAGAGGGTAGGTCAAGCAGACCCTTGTGCCAACCTCGCCTCTCACTAACTACAAGGTCACATGACCCCATTCCATGTTTCCTCCGGTTCTATATACACAAGCTCTATTGTGTCTATTTTCTCATTCTGTAACCGATCCTCTGAAGGTGTGGTAATACACGAAAGTGCTCAGGATACTAGTGCTACCTTTTCCTAGTGGCATTTCTGCATATATATATATATATATATATATATATATATATATATATATATATATATATATATATATATATATATATATATATATATATATATATATATATATATATATATATATATATATATATATATATATATATATATATATATATATATATATATATATATATATATATATATATATATATATATATGGAACAATGGAAGCGGAAGTGGATCATAGGGTGGGGGAGGGGGCGAAAATTTTGGGAGCCTTGAAAAATGTGTGGAAGTCGAGAACATTATCTCGGAAAGCAAAAATGGGTATGTTTGAAGGAATAGTGGTTCCAACAATGTTGTATGGTTGCGAGGCGTGGGCTATGGATAGAGTTGTGCGCAGGAGGATGGATGTGCTGGAAATGAGATGTTTGAGGACAATGTGTGGTGTGAGGTGGTTTGATCGAGTAAGTAACGTAAGGGTAAGAGAGATGTGTGGAAATAAAAAGAGCGTGGTTGAGAGAGCAGAAGAGGGTGTTTTGAAATGGTTTGGGCACATGGAGAGAATGAGTGAGGAAAGATTGACCAAGAGGATATATGTGTCGGAGGTTGAGGGAACGAGGAGAAGAGGGAGACCAAATTGGAGGTGGAAAGATGGAGTGAAAAAGATTTTGTGTGATCGGGGCCTGAACATGCAGGAGGGTGTAAGGAGGGCAAGGAATAGAGTGAATTGGAGCGATGTGATATACAGGGGTTGACGTGCTGTCAGTGGAGTGAATCAAGGCATGTGAAGCGTCTGGGGTAAACCATGGAAAGCTGTGTAGGTATGTATATTTGCGTGTGTGGACGTGTGTATGTACATGTGTATGGGGAGGGGGGGGGGGGTTGGGCCATTTCTTTCGTCTGTTTCCTTGCGCTACCTCGCAAACGCGGGAGACAGCGACAAAGTATTAAAAAAGAAAAAAAAAAAATATATATATATATATATATATATATATATATATATGAGAATTGTCCTCTTTCGTCTAATAGAGCACGTGCTCTGCATTCTTTCAAATGATATTGTCAGAAATAGATTAAAAAGAAAGATTTCCAAGTAATCCATTTGGTTTAATACAACACTTAAAGTTTTCCGTTTACTTGCACCAATGGCGTCAACTTACTTTCAAGTTTCAATATAAATTCTCAAGTTATGAGTCAACAGTACGGTGTAAAGGGATTATAGAAATAGATCTATAAAAGGTTTTTCTTCTGGCTCAACCATAATGTTCGCAGTTGTTTCAGAAGGCAGGTGTGTCGGAACTGATGTAGGTGTGCAATACGTCCAGTGTGGTGGATAATTCCTGGCTCAGTGCAGGTGTAGGGAATGTATCCACTTTATGTGGGTGTGGCCAGGTCTACGCAGGCATGGGATAAGCCCAAACTGATGCAGGTGTGGGATGTTTTGAAGCAGGTGTGTGACGTATCTGGGCTATCCCAGGTGTGTGTGGTGGTGGAAAAGTAGGGTGAGGGTGCAGGGAGGAGGGGGACATGTCTGGCCTCAGTGACCACCAACAACTCACCACTGCGACCTTCAAGCGCCAGCCTGAGTCGACCACTGGGCAGGCAGCAGCAGCAGCAGCAGCAACAGCATCAACTGGGCGTCGGACAGTGTGCTCTCAGCGCTCATAGTGAGAGGAAGTGGCGCTGCTCCGCTCTCCTGGGCGATCGCACCCCACGCGTGCGTTGGACCTTCCGCTGGGGCCAAGTCGAGTTCATCAGCCTCGCGACAGAGAATTGCCCTCAACTGCTCGCACGTTCGCCGCCCTCCAGCCAGTCCCTCCCTCAGCACCCGGTCTGTCATGGCGTCTGAGTGGATTTGCGATATATCGATACTTTGACAGGGTCAACCTCAAACTGGAAAAAAAAGAAGGTTTATACTGTAAACAGTGGTAACTTTTGACAGATGTTTCTAGTGGTTGTTCAGTGATTCGTGCTTGTTAACTGTACCATCAAAGGATAATTTCTGTGACTGAAACTCTCGTACAATGAAAAGGACGAAATAACTATTACACTTCGAAGGATTCATGTTTTTTGTTTCCGTGGAGGATCATTTAGCCGAAAAGTGCCTTTTTTGAAGATGTGTATCTTAGATCTCTTCCGCCTACAAATGGAGGTGAGGATCAAGAAGAAGAAGGAGGGCTTCCACCTTCGTCGCAATAAGATCCTCTCCGCCAGAAACACCGGCATCACCAAGCTCTCCAACATCGGCAAACTGACACGCAGGAGGAAATGCAACAAGTGTAGACCCCGAGTGAAGAGCGCTTGCATGGACCCATCCTGCGACCTAGAGAGCTCCGAGTGGGAGGGTAAGATCTCCCCCTACAGCAGCGTCAAGACGCAGTCCACACAGTTCACTGACGAGTGCAAGGGACTCTGCTCCTGCAAGGAGAGGGGCAAATGCTGTGATAACAAGAGCGATTCTCAGAATGAAGTCAAAGTCGTCAGCTTCATCGAGATTGACTCTGATGAGAATTCGGGCAACACGAACCTGGCCTTCGAGGGTGACAACCTGCCGTGTACCGGCTCCATCAACCGGTGCAGCTTCCTCAACAAGTACAGGAAGAGGCTGCAGGAGATCCAAGACGAGGAGGCCAAGCTGAACGCTAAGAACAGCGCCTCCATCGCCCTCAAAAAGACGGGTAACGTGGAGCGAGCCATCACGGCCAAGGACGCTACAGTAATGCCTGACCCCGACAGGTAGAGTGCCACTTGTGAATTTCGTTGTATCTCTTCCATAAACTTGATAAATTCTTCGTTATGTATACTACGTCATGCCCTGATCATTTCCAGATAGAGCTGATGATGATTTATGGAGAACTCGCGTCTATCTAGTGAGATCTATGGGTTAAACAACACGACGCTGGATATATAACATCAGTTTGTATCAAGTTTACAGTTTCGCTAGACAAATATTATGTTCGGTGGTGATGTTTTGCATGACCTGCCGTGCCCCCTGGTGACGGTGGACGCCACAGGGCCTGGCTGAAGGCATGTCGGCGAGACAATCACAGGAGAGTGGTGGACAGTGGTGGCAAGTGTAGGAATTTGAAAGATAATCGCAACACTCAGAACTTTACAGAATAGACAACACAATTAACCAATGTTACAGTACTAACCATAATCGCAGACCTGAACACATCTACAGGTTAGTTACCGGGACGCCCCCATCCCACACGAGAGAGAGAGAGAGAGAGAGAGAGAGAGAGAGAGAGAGAGAGAGAGAGAGAGAGAGAGAGAGAGAGAGAGAGAGAGAGAGAGAGAGAGAGAGAGAGAGAGAGAGAGAGAGAAACTTTTCATTTCATCTGCACCTTTTGCTGTGTATGATCCTATGGCAGTGAGTTGCATGACCATAGTCTCATGGTGCATGATCAGGGGACATTGTGAGGAGGACCCAGGAAACGTGAGGGAAAAATGTTTATTCTTGTTCTGGCAACGTTTGGGATGTAATGATGAACGTTTGGGACCATCACTCGTTTGATTCTGCGCAGATGATATCTTACACGTCTCTCTTATTTTCTCATTCAGATCTTTGCATGGTTAAAGACATGGGAAAACGTTTCTGGATAAAGATCGTTTTAGACTTTGATCAAAAGAATTTACCTATGAATGTATGACTGTGTTTGTTTGCGTGTGTGTGTGTGTGTGTGTGTGTGTGTGTGTGTGTGTGTGTGTGTGTGTGTGTGTGTGTGTGTGTGTGTGTGTGTGTGTGTGTGTGTGTGTGTGTGATATGTTTATAGATTTATGGAGACACACTTGTAAGGGTAAAGTACAAATGATTTGTTTTTTCTTTTCACTTCATCAGCACAGAGAAGTAACACACCACTTGCGTCCACACTGGGTAAGCAAACATGTCTCATAATGACCTATACTCATTTAGTGACGTCATTACGCATAGCTTAGGAATTACGTTCGTGCCGTATCCCAGGACAGCCGTTCGTGCCATATCCCAGGACAGCCGTTCGTGCCGTATCCCAGGACAGCCGTTCGTGCCATATCCCAGGACAGCCGTTCGTGCCGTATCCCAGGACAGCCGTTCGTGCCATATCCCAGGACAGCCGTTCGTGCCGTATCCCAGGAGAGCTGGGATATGACACGTTTCAGCACGGTCGTTCGTGCTATATTTCAGGATACACGATCGTGCCATATGGCAGGACATTCGTCTGTCAGCTGAGGGTCCAATACATTCGTCAAAAATGATGGAAGGTTCACAAGATGAAGGACTTGACAAATGGTAACGATCTATCACGAATGGTTCTCAGAGAATAGAGTGTTATGGGGTGTTATGAGCTGACGTCGCTTTCAAACGAGCTGTGGTAAGGAGGGAGGTAGGTAGGCAGGCTGGTAGAGAGAGAGAAGTAGGTGGGTAGACATAAGTAGGTAGGTAGACAGGTAAGCAGACAGATGAGCAGGAGGGTAGGTAGGTAAGTAGGCCCATACCAGCAGGAAAGTGGAGACATTGCTGGGTATGTGAGACGATGGGACATTTGTTATGTAGATGGGTTAAGAGATTCCATAAAGATGTAGAAGATAGAATGAAAAAAGGAGAAAGGTTGGTAAGTAGACAGGATAACTGGGACGAAACAAGTAGCTCAGCAAGGTAGACAGGAAGTGAGGAAGGGAAGTGGATAGAGGAAGAAGGTAAAACCAGTCTTCTGCATCTTAACTGATACTGCTATGAGGCGCCATCTCTTACTTCCTGATCCAGACAGATAAGTCTACCATTCCACAACTTCCAGGAAATGACGAACCTTTTCGTCTATATTGCAGATAACTCATGTGTCATCATCCTTATACATGGTATATGGCTTATACATGGTATATGGCTTCATCGAAAGTCTCTTTTTAACCTCTCTTATTCTCCTGGACATATTCATATATGTACATATATGTATGTGTGCTTTTATGTGAGTGTGTATACATGTATGTATGTGTGATTTTATGTGAGTGTGTATACATGTATGTATGTATGTGTGTAAGTGTGAGAGAGTTAGATAGTGATAAATAGATCGTTAATCTAATGAAAATAAGATTGTAATGAAAGTTTATGTTCGCTTGTTCAGTGCCCTTTTCTTCTTTGTATCTGTGTCGTTCTGTTTTTCCTTTGTTTTGCAACATTTCTCTCTCTCTCTCTCTCTCTCTCTCTCTCTCTCTCTCTCTCTCTCTCTCTCTCTCTCTCTCTCTCTCCTTTCCCACGGCTCAGGAACAGAGACAGAAACTGAAAAAGGAAAGTAGTTATTGTTGCCGAGTTCCTAGAACAGGTCTGGGCTGGGCAGCGGTGGTGCTGTTGGTGTTAGTGTTGGTGATGGTGATGGTGATGGTGATGGTGTTGTTGGTGGTGATAGTGATGGTGTTGATGATGATGATGATGATGGTCGTACTGCACTTCTCTTCCATATCACGAGAGAGAGAGAGAGAGAGAGAGAGAGAGAGAGAGAGAGAGAGAGAGAGAGAGAGAGAGAGAGAGAGAGAGAGAGAGAGAGAGAGAGAGAGAGAGAGAGAGAGAGAGAGAGAGAGAGAGAGAGAAAGAGAGAGAGAGAGAGCCCATGGAAAACAAGGTCTTGTTTTGAGCAGCTGTATCTCTCCCAACGCTCACCTCTCACCACATTTCTGCTACCTACACCACACAGTACCAACCAAGAGAGAGAGAGAGAGAGAGAGAGAGAGAGAGAGAGAGAGAGAGAGAGAGAGAGAGAGAGAGAGAGAGAGAGAGAGAGAGAGAGAGAGAGAGAGAGAGAGAGAGAGAGAGAAGCGAATTAGGTAGAAATGAAGAAGAAAAAGTAGAAAACGGAAGTAGACGGATGAATGGCTATAGGAAGAGTAGATAGAAAAATGATAAAGGAAATTAAGTAACAATGAGCGACTTCAGAGCAGACTTGGTTACGTCATGCCAGGCTTGATACAATAGTTGACCACGACGCTCTGGCTCCGGCATGGATGGCAATGGTGGATTTGTGCTTGTCTTATTTTGTTTTTAAGAATATCTCTAAAGTTTTATATATATAAGGCCGATGTGTCATTATCTGCAAAGTTCTTATTATAATCTGTTTGTGAATTTTCCAGCAACACTTCTTGAATATCCTGATAATTACTTAATGCCACTTGAGATTTCGTGCATTACTGAGTTTGATCTAATGATTCTTGTAATGTTTTAAGATGAACTATTTAACTCATGTAAGATACGTCATCACAGGAGTCTGACGTATACTGAGCGAGGATTGTGAGAGCTGATGAAGGAGACGTGAGCATAATGTAGGAAGGTTTGGAGTGTGTTGCTGGACACCCTGAGTACGAGAGTGAAAGTCAAGGTGTTGGTAGACATGTTCCTCCTCCTCCTCCTTCTTTTCTTCCTCCTCCGCTTCTTCTTCTTCTTCTTCTTCTTCTTCTTCTTCTTCTTCTTCTTCTTCTTCTTCTTCTTCTTCTTCTCGTACTCAAAATCTTCTTTTTCTTCCTCCTCTTCTTCTTCCTCGTCCTTCTCCTCCTCCTCCTTCTTTCCTCCTTCTAGCCAAACCCCAACCAAAACGAAGACCGAAGGTTAGGCCAAATCCGAGACCCAGGCCGAAGCCCAAGCCCGAGCCAAAGTTAACCCAGCTCATTACCTCGGTCTCGCGTGGGTTACTATACCCTGGCTAGTGTGTGTGGGCGAGGTCTCGCGAGTTAAGAATGACACTGGTTTAGTGTGTCGTGTATATCCTGAGGATGTTATACCACAGGAGGGGAGCCACGTTTATGGCCCCATGTGTTCGTCGTGTGATATTAAAAGTGTTTGACTTGTTTTTACTAGAATGTATTGAGGTATTCTCATGTCGAGGTTACTTTCTCCTCAGATGTGGCTTACAACTGTGTTACCTCTGTCGGTATGGCTAACTACTTAACGGCGGTGGTGTAGGTGTGTGTGTGTGTGTGTGTGTGTGTGTGTGTGTGTGTGTGGGTGTGGGGGGGGGAGGAAGGTACCAGACCCCCTCCTACGTACGTATACATGGGAAGGGAGGGAAGGGTGGATGGGTTCCCATCCCTTAAGGACCATGTTGACAATGAGTTAAGGGATGGGAGACAGATATATATATATATATATATATATATATATATATATATATATATATATATATATATATATATATATATATATATATATATATATATATATATATAAGCTACACCTGACGCAGAAGATGATAGATACATTATACATATTATTGAAGCGGTAGGAGGGGGGGGTACTCGCTACCCCCTCAGCTGCAGTGTGTTGGGGGTGGGGGGTGGGGGAGGGGGGGTGGGGGAGGCGGGGTGGGTACCCACACCCGCGGGTGGGTTGTGACCTACACCTGTGGGTGGGGCACCCACACCCCCGGGTGGGTGTGTGGGTGGGTGACCCACACCGAGTCAGTGTGTTCATGTTCTAGATATGTCTGGCAGCGGGCCACATCGCCCCCCCCCCCTCACCCACCCCACTCTCTCTCTCTCTCTCTCTCTCTCTCTCTCTCTCTCTCTCTCTCTCTCTCTCTCTCTCTCTCTCTCTCTCTCTCTCTCCATGTACTTCTCTAACTACAAACATCATGTGAGGCCTTACTTAAACCTCGGTACAGTCAAATATACATTAACTTTATCCTAGTTAAGAACGGATTTCATACAGGTTCAGTTGCTCTCTTGTTAAATATGGGTTAAACCCCAGAGATGAAAGGAAAATAAACATCCACCATCTCTGGGGTGACGGAGCGTGACAACAGATATAAGACTGTAACGCCTCACGTGAGACAGATATGCGAGATATGTAGCAAAAGACACATGATTTAGACTTAGCTGTGTATACCTTCCATGGAGGTATGAGTTCATATACTTTTCCTTGTAGGTTTAGCTTCGTATACTTTCCCTGTGGACATAACTTCATAATACTTTCCCTGTAAACATAACTTCGTATACTTCCCCTGTAAATATAGTTCTGTGTACTTTGCCTGGTGGCTAAATGTGTTCTTGATTGGGGCCGAAAATCTCCATGTTAACACAGTGAGTACGACAGTCCGGACCAAGAGAACGATGGTACGACCCTTGAGCACGACGGTACGACCCTTGAGCACGACGGTACGACCCTCAGAGTATGATGGCCTTTCTTTCCCGTCGCATGCCGCGCCATCATGTACACACGAGTCACACCGTCGTACCTAAGGTCAGGTAATGACCAGGAAATAATAACTAAGGGTTACATATTCACGGGCAAGTGTCGTACCTCCATGCTCAAGGGTCGTACCGTCCTGCTCAAGGGTCGTACCGTCCTGCTCAAGGGTCGTACCGTCCTGCTAAAGGGTCGTACCGTCCTGCTAAAGGGTCGTACCGTCCTGCTCAAGGGTCGTCCCGTACTGCTCAAGGGTCGTACCGTCCTGCTCAAGGGTCGTACCGTCCTGCTCAAGGCCGTAAAGTGGTGCTCAAGGTCAACACTGAAGACAATGTGAACATGATATAGACTGTGGGAACCAGAGCGATAACCAAGCCTTAGCCTCACACCTCACCCTCACACCTCACCCTCACACCTCACCCTCACACCTCACCCTCACACCTCACTAACCCAGGCCAGAGATAGGTGGCCAATAGGGGTTGATAGATCCATACTCATCCGATTCATTACCACATACAATACGTACTTAGCCTTTCCTCAAGCGAAAAGACAGTATTTTTAACATCTTTCACTCCGTTTGGTTTTCCCGATTCCAGTGACGTCTGAATAGCTATAGCTTTGACTAGTTTACCTACTTCCAGTGATCAAAAACGACATCTCTCCTCTCCATCCACACAAGCTTACTGGTCCCTCCCTCATCACATGGTACACAGAGGATCTGTGGTGATGACCAGGTGTATATCTTCCATGCCACATAACGCACTTCCAGTTTCCAGTTCTCTAAACAATTGCTTCCTCCTCCAAGTCCAGGGAGGAAAATAAAGACCATTTAAGACTGAACGTGTGAATGTCTCTACCTGGAGATACCTGGTAATGTCTCTACCTGGAGATACCTGGTAATGTCTTTACCTGGAGATACCTGGTAATGTCTCTACCTGGAGATACCTGGCAATGTCTCTACCTGGAGATACCTGGTAATGTCTCTACCTGGAGATACCTGGCAATGTCTCTACCTGGAGATACCTGGTAATGTCAGTGCGAGAACATCTAGTCATGCATGATCAGTCATAAAGCGCCTAGTTTACCTTTTGCACAAGTTCAGGAAATACGAACTCTAAGGCCAGGAACTATTGAATGTTAATGAGAGATAACCCCAATTCTTTTTATCTGCGAACCATCCTTACGAACCCCAGTCCATGTGAACTTATACAGTGACGTATGACAGTTCAGCTGATGATGGTAGGAACGTGAGGAGCTTGTCATCCTAAAGGTCTGGCCTTTACCCACCTCCATCCTGGGGTATTCTTGGGTGTGAATATCACCAGAACTGGAGGTGAAAGTTGTGCCCTCCAAGATACCCTCAACACTGGACGTAGCGAAGATTATGTAGGGTGGTCACATGTGTTCAGTGTAGCACAGGTGTTGGGCGGGAGTGGGTGTATGATCGTCCCTCATTGTACACTGATGTAGGTATGAGACGTCTGTCATGGGTGATTTGCAGGTGGGAATGATAATGATAATGATGGTAGTGATTATGATAATGATACAGATAGAAATGATTATCATGATGATGATGTGACATTTTAGTTTATTCTTGAGAACAACATAAGAAAATGACATGAACAAGTCTATCATTAAAATCATTGCTTTCCATAACTGCAATTGTGTTCGATCATTACATTCTTGTAGTATCTCTCTTCACTACGGTCATCACGGATCACTGCCATGAAAAATGTATGCGTCGTGAACCTCGAAATTCTGTAATTCACATGTGTTTACATTCACCATTTGCCCTCATTCACTGCTACAGAGGGACAGTGTAGGCGATTAATCCCCTTTTCTATGCTCTTAGGAACGGAAATGTCATGGGGGACACTTGTAGAAATGAATCCAGTGCACCTTGAAGTAGAATCCAAATTAGTTTTCTTTCATGGCGGTTGGTTTACGGTTCTTTTATATGTGTGAACAGAATTATGTATTCTTGTGAAGGTATACAGGAAACGAAGGTTTTAAATATTCATGTCCTGGACCTCCTCTGGTAAGGCTGGGTGTGTCAGACAGACTCAAGTCCATTTGGAAAATACATATTCAAATGTCCAGAGTAGTTTTGGTATTTTTTTAGTGTATGTGTCTTAAGGTCATGACAAATTATGATGGAGGGCATTTCTATATTACAGCTGAAACTCTCTCTCTCTCTCTCTCTCTCTCTCTCTCTCTCTCTCTCTCTCTCTCTCTCTCTCTCTCTCTCTCTCTCTCTCTCTCTCTCTCTCTCTCTCTCTCTCTCTCTCGTTATATATCTATATTCTGACAAATACAATGCATTAGCCAGATTATATTCCACTTAAGGTTATCCCAATCTCGACCATGTTAATGTGGCCAGGCAAGTATATTCTTACATTACAACCTCAAGTGATTACCAGACTGGCTCGCCTTGTTGGATCCAATGCAATACTGAGAGTTTATGAGACTCGTTGCTGTGCATGGTTCTCCAGGCGATCCTACCATTACTTTTCTAAATCGCTGCGTCGAAGGCTGTCGTCAAGGCCAGGCAAAATATATCAAAAATGAGGAGAGAAATTATGGTCTAAGTGTCTTGGAGGAGGTGGAAAACTTGCCTCTTAGATATACTAAGGTTGATAGATAGATGTTAGGGGAGACATGGAATGATAAAAGAGTTCCAAAGCTTAGGGGTAAAGGGAAGGAAACAGACGTCACAACCGTTGGGGGTATCATTAAACCTTGTGCAGGCAGGCAAGCACGCAGGCAGGCTGGTGAGCCTTGTGATCTTGTTTTACCCCAAGGGAGAGTCGTGAGCGACGTGATCTCAGGGATGATATGCCATTAGTGTGCTCTGTGATCTTGTTATAATAGAGGAGGAGGAGGAGGAGGGTTATGTGTGCGGTGTTGGCTCAAGTTAACATTTCATCACTGTCGCTGGTCTGAACCAAGAGCATCGTCTCCACAGTAGCGGTACTGGCTTTGTGTATCGTAACCAGTGTACCGCTGTACCGGTACGGGTTGTGTAACCGTTGTACCGCTGTATCGATACGGGTTGTGTAACCGTTGTACCGCTACCGACTGCGTAACTGCGCTTCATCTGTCTACTGGAGAACCTCGTCAACGTGATACGTTTTCTTTCTTCTTCAACCATATATCATGAGATGGTATCTGTGACGTCATGACTGGAAGGTTATGAGTGACCTGGTATCTCTACCTGGATGGATAGGATTATCTAATTCTATTCCCGAGTTGAACCACGGGACTGAAATTCCGAGTTTGAAATGGACTGACCTATTTCAACATACCCGTTACTTATGAACGACATTTCAGTGATCTTTTGCCATTGTTTTCGACCTTTTGTGTCTTCACGGGTCATCACAAATATCAAGTATTAGGACACCAAAACTGCAGTTAAGTGGCTGTGGACAACATCTAAATCCTTCACAGAAATCGACCAAATAAGACCTGGACGTCGAAGAACAATTACCTGAATCATAATTACTCTGAGTCGTACGTTGGTGAAGTTCACCTGAATAATGTCATTTGCTTTACTGGTTTAATGCAAGCATCCACGCAGCATTATTAATAGTCACTAATAAACCGTAAGATGTCCGGGTAAAGTAGTCATTATATCTGCTGGTTTAGAAGTTGTTGTAGAGAAGAAAAAAATAAAGACGCCTCTTCGCATGGCTAGAGAAGGACCAGAAGAAGTTGACTCATACATTTAATCTGGATTGTGCTGATCTAGCAATTACGTGTGTGGCGCTGCTAGCTGATGTGTGTTCTCACGTGCAGGTGGGAGGGAGGCGTGGGTACTGAGGTTACCCGGGTGGGAACGTGGGAGGTGGCATGTTAACATGGCTGTTCCTCACGTGGGAGGACCCTCATAGTTTACACAGACGCATACAAATGCTGGTGCATATATGCATGCTCACATGCGCTTACTTATACATACGCACCCAACCATGAATATACATTGACACACACACACACACACACACACACATACACACACACAGTGTGGTTAGCATAGCGACTCGCCAGTCTAACGGACGCAGGATCGAGTCCCGGACAGCACAGCCACAGCCAGTCCCTCACATATCCATCCTCTCCTTTATGGCTGGTTGATGAATGGGTGCCTGGCGTAAGCATGGGTGTCTGTATATGTGTATGTGTATATATAAAGTTAATACGTGATATATGAACAAGTTTAAGGTACGGGGTAATAAGAGTGTATATCTCTCAGCATAACAAACACAGAACCTTGTCGTCTACCAGCACGGGAACAGTAACATACTGACGTATGGCCGTGTGAATGTCATGATCACTCAGTCAGAAGACCTACAGACAGACGTCCAGCATCATTATACGTCTGACAGGAGACCACAACCACAACAGGGTGATGGAAAAGGGAGGGAAGAAACGATAATTGTAGACAAAGGGACATGAGGGAGAAGGGAGGGGCCAAGGAGGGATAAGAGGGGGGACAGGGAGGGAGTAAAGGAGGGGTGGGTGGAGTCTGTGGGAGGTGGAGGGTCTTGGGTACAGGGATGGTGGAACCGGTCCACCTAGAGAGATGCACGCTATTCTAGGCCGCTGGAGTGGGTGGTTGCCTCGGTCGTCTTAGAGAAGCGTAGTTAAATAGGTTTTCACTAGAGTCTGGAGGAGGCGTAGAAGAAAGGTGGGAGATTCCCAGACACAGAGGATGACCAGCTGTATCTACAGTGCGAGGAAGTGGGAGACTCAGGGATCACAAGAGATAATAGACGCTAAGATTCGATGTCTCTTCGATAACAGTATTACGTCCTGATGATCACGTCCTCTTCATGCATGTCCCTTGGTACTGCTACTGAGTCCTGATGATCATGTAGTGGTCATAGATGTCCCACGGTAATATAAGAGTTTCTGTCATTTACTAACATGGGTCGTGTCCTAATGTTCCTGAACTATTCAAAGGTCTGTCTCGTTGTGAGGAAGCCTCCTTGTGTCGTCTTAACATTATGTCAAGCTGATGGGATGTGTTTCTCTTCTTTTCTCTTAGTATATCAGTCATCTTTCTTCTTCCATTTTCCTATTATCAGTGCATCATGTTTCTGTGCTCATAACACAGTTATTTCCTCGTATCTTTTTTTTTTTTTTCATCTTCCACGGTGAGAACTGAAGTTATCATTATTTGATTCTCATGTCTTCTGAATCGTTATACTTCTGGCTTTGCTCGGTGTCAGCTTCTCCTTGATCCTCTCCCGTTTTTTATGCCTTGTTTAAAGCGTTTCCTCCGTCTTACATCAGGCAGCCCACGGTCATGGGACGAGCACAGTTAAGCTTGGTTGGCCTCAAGGCGATATCTCACGCCTCCCTCACCATCGATTATAACTCTTTCTCTTCATGTGTTGATCCTCTTCCTCATCCTCTCTATATTGTCCTGTTTACAGTTTCTAATTCTTCTCACTCTGAGTGTTACATAAGCTCCTGTTGCCACCGTGCACCTGCTCCGTCTGTTGCCACAGCGCAGCTACTCCGCCTGTTGATACCGTTCACCCACTGAGCCTGTTGCCACCGTTCACCCACTCTGTCTGTTGCCATCGTTCACCCACTCTGTCTGTTGCCACCGTTCACCTACTCTGTCTGTTGCCACCGTTCACCTACTCTGTCTGTTGCCGCCGTTCACCTACTCTGTCTGTTGCTACCGTTCACCTACTCTGTTCTTAATCATGTGTTTACTCGTCAGGGCAGTGTTTTTTCTGGTTCCATCCAGTATTCTCCTTGATCGTTCTTGTTTCTCATCTCTCTACTACATCTCCCTCTTCTCTGGCTCCAGCTATACTCCCCAACGTCTCCTTCACCCCTGGGATCCTCCCTCCCTCCCTGGCCTCCCCATCACTCCTCCTGAATTCCATTCTCTCCAACCTACCCAGATCCAGCTCCTCCTCTGCCTCCGCCACCCATGGCAATACCGGCTCTCCGTACATTTTTTTCGTCCACTGCCGGACTCGAAGTGAAGGTCGATCTCACACAGCCGAGCCACATGACGGGCGTTGGAGCATATAATCCAGTGATACAATTATCTCGTCTTCTGAATGCCCTGCAGATGAAAAGATCGAACGAAACAACTAATGTCAAACCTCCTCAATCTCACCATTTTTTTTTTGCTGTTTACAAAGGAGGCTGTGATGTGGTCAGCTGCTGCTCCTCCCTCCCTCCTCCCCTTCTCCCCCCTTGGGTGTGGTCAGAGCAACGCATCCGCCCTAGACAATGACTTGTGGCCGCTTTAAGATCGAGAGAAAAAAAAAGGGAGGTAAAATAATTATATCTCCCAGAGAGACGGTCAAAAGTACATCCTATAATCAAAGGTAGGTAGACGTCTGCCTCAACACTACAGGAGAGCTGGAGAAGTGTAGCATGTTCTCCTGTGTTCTGTGTATCTCGTAAATACTGAATGGTGGTAAACACAGTCCTGCCTGCGTGAAAGAGAAGTTGATTATTTTCCCACAATTTGAAACTCCTGGTGAGCTGTGCGTCTCCATGATGTGGTGATCATAATGTTCCATAACATAATTTCGAATTATACAGATATATATACGTCTGTATGTATGTATATATATGTCACTTTTCTCATCCAGATGGTGAAACATAATTTCGAATCCCTCATCTATCACTTTCTCTCTTGCAGTTTGTTCCTTTCTTTTCTGTGAATACTTTTTCTTTCCTTCTTTTCATATTAGAGTTGACCTAACCTAACCTAACCTAACCTAACCTAACCTAACCTCGCACTTGGCTTTGGTGCTCACCCACTCCAGCCATGACCTTTGAACAAAAGAAGGTCAAGAACGCAGGATATATATATATATATATATATATATATATATATATATATATATATATATATATATATATATATATATATATATATATATATATATATGCCCTTTTTTTCACCTCTTGCACCTTTCTCTTGACCTCCTGTCTCTTTCTTTTATACTTCTCCCACTCAATTGCATTTTTTCCCTGCAAAAATCGTCCAAATGCCTCTCTCTTCTCTTTCACTAATACTCTTACTTCTTCATCCCACCACACACTACCCTTTCTAAACAGCCCACCTCCCACTCTTCTCATGCCACAAGCATCTTTTGCGCAATCCATCACTGATTCCCTAAATACATCCCATTCCTCCCCGACTCCCCTTACTTCCATTGTTCTCACCTTTTTCCATTCTGTACACAGTCTCTCCTGGTACTTCCCCACACAGGTCTCCTTCCCAAGCTCACTTACTCTCACCACCTTCTTCACCCCAACATTCACTCCTCTTTTCTGAAAACCCATACTAATCTTCACCTTAGCCTCCACAAGATAATGATCAGACATCCCTCCAGTTGCACCTCTCAGCACATTAACATCCAAAAGTCTCTCTTTCGCACGCCTGTCAATTAACAAATGAGAGTTGGGGTGAGAGACTATCAGTAAATTTTAGGGAGAATAAAAAGATGTTCTGGAAGGAGGTAAATAGGGTGCGTAAGACAAGGGAGCAAATGGGAACTTCAGTGAAGGGCGTAAATGGGGAGGTGATAACAAGTAGCGGTGATGTGAGAAGGAGATGGAATGAGTATTTTGAAGGTTTGTTGAATGTGTCTGATGACAGAGTGGCAGATATAGGGTGTTTTGGTCGAGGTGGTGTGCAAAGTGAGAGGGTTAGGGAAAATGATTTGGTAAACAGAGAAGAGGTAGTAAAAGCTTTGCGGAAGATGAAAGCCGGCAAGGCAGCAGGTTTGGATGGTATTGCAGTGGAATTTATTAAGAAAGGGGGTGACTGTATTGTTGACTGGTTGGTAAGGTTATTTAATGTATGTATGACTCATGGTGAGGTGCCTGAGGATTGGCGGAATGCGTGCATAGTGCCATTGTACAAAGGCAAAGGGGATAAGAGTGAGTGCTCAAATTACAGAGGTATAAGTTTGTTGAGTATTCCTGGTAAATTATATGGGAGGGTATTGATTGAGAGGGTGAAGGCATGTACAGAGCATCAGATTGGGGAAGAGCAGTGCGGTTTCAGAAGTGGTAGAGGATGTGTGGATCAGGTGTTTGCTTTGAAGAATGTATGTGAGAAATACTTAGAAAAGCAAAGGGATTTGTATGTAGCATTTATGGATCTGGAGAAGGCATATGATAGAGTTGATAGAGATGCTCTGTGGAAGGTATTAAGAATATATGGTGTGGGAGGCAAGTTGTTAGAAGCAGTGAAAAGTTTTTATCGAGGATGTAAGGCATGTGTACGTGTAGGAAGAGAGGAAAGTGATTGGTTCTCAGTGAATGTAGGTTTGCGGCAGGGGTGTGTGATGTCTCCATGGTTGTTTAATTTGTTTATGGATGGGGTTGTAAAGGAGGTAAATGCAAGAGTCCTGGAAAGAGGGGCAAGTATGAAGTCTGTTGGGGATGAGAGAGCTTGGGAAGTGAGTCAATTGTTGTTCGCTGATGATACAGCGCTGGTGGCTGATTCATGTGAGAAACTGCAGAAGCTGGTGACTGAGTTTGGTAAAGTGTGTGGAAGAAGAAAGTTGAGAGTAAATGTGAATAAGAGCAAGGTTATTAGGTACAGTAGGGGTGAGGGTCAAGTCAATTGGGAGGTGAGTTTGAATGGAGAAAAACTGGAGGAAGTGAAGTGTTTTAGATATCTGGGAGTGGATCTGTCAGCGGATGGAACCATGGAAGCGGAAGTGGATCATAGGGTGGGGGAGGGGGCGAAAATTTTGGGAGCCTTGAAAAATGTGTGGAAGTCGAGAACATTATCTCGGAAAGCAAAAATGGGTATGTTTGAGGGAATAGTGGTACCAACAATGCTGTATGGTTGCGAGGCGTGGGCTATGGATAGAGATGTGCGCAGGAGGATGGATGTGCTGGAAATGAGATGTTTGAGGACAATGTGTGGTGTGAGGTGGTTTGAGCGAGTAAGTAACGTAAGGGTAAGAGAGATGTGTGGAAATAAAAAGAGCGTGGTTGAGAGAGCAGAAGAGGGTGTTTTGAAATGGTTTGGGCACATGGAGAGAATGAGTGAGGAGAGATTGACCAAGAGGATATATGTGTCGGAGGTGGAGGGAACGAGGAGAAGAGGGAGACCAAATTGGAGGTGGAAAGATGGAGTGAAAAAGATTTTGTGTGATCGGGGCCTGAACATGCAGGAGGGTGAAAGGAGGGCAAGAAATAGAGTGAATTGGAGTCATGTGGTATACAGGGGTTGACGTGCTGTCAGTGGATTGAAGCAAGGCATGTGAAGCGTCTGGGGTAAACCATGGAAAGCTGTGTAGGTATGTATATTTGCGTGTGTGGACGTGTGTATGTACATGTGTATGGGGGGGGGGGGGCCATTTCTTTCGTCTGTTTCCTTGCGCTACCTCGCAAACGCGGGAGACAGCGACAAAGTATAAAAAAAAAAAAAAAAAAAAAATATATATATATATATATATATATATATATATATATATATTCATCTGTGGACGTTCTTTCGTCATAGTAATTATTACTAACAGTTTAATATCGCCCTCTGACCGCACATTACCATAGCTCATTATTGCCTCTAATACGCACTGATGAGTGAGGAACTCCTGTTAACTGTTCCACATCACGGCTGAACGAACGGCACAACGCTAACTGTTAGCAACAACGGAGCAGAGGCGGGAGGTTCGTGTATGTGTGTGTGTGTGTGTGTGTGTGTGTGTGTGTGTGTGTGCTCACGTCCTGGTTCTCTGTAAGCTTCAGCTACCTAGAGAGGAGAGCTGAGAGTTTTTTTTCATAGTCTTTCTGGGTTTACAGGGAAGTTAAACTGATCCGCGAAGTGTCTCACAAAAGGCTTCATCTTCCCAGAAGAACTGCACGCGGGGTTCATTTGTTCATCAAGAATCCAGCAGAGGTTCAGATACCTTCCTAGATGTTTAGGGTTTAACCTGGGTATTCAGCAATGACCACTTTCTTGTGTTGAAACAGATCTAGGTACGAATTCATCCACTACGTGCGTACAAACCTTTCTTAGAGTTTCGGACACCAAACGAGTGCTTCAGACGGGTTTAGTTACCTAAAGATGCTCAGTAATGCATCTATAGTTACCACATCCATGGAGGTAATTTTGTGTACTATTTGCCTGGCTTAGCCAATCGTATGTTACAGACTCCAGTAGCCCCCGTGTTGTATATTCTCCCGGTCGTCCACCAAGCGAGCTTGGCCACCTCACCAAGCGTAAGAGAGAGAGAGAGAGTCGGGTTCGACACTATGGGAAACTTAAGTCATTAGAAGGAACACGGTAACAACGTGTTGTCTTTTAGCATTGTCTCGTTGTATGTAGGTACTCCTCTCTCTCTCTCTCTCTCTCTCTCTCTCTCTCTCTCTCTCTCTCTCTCTCTCTCTCTCTCTCTCTCTCTCTCTCTCTCTCTCTCTCTCTCTCTCTCTCTCTCTCTCTCTACGAATATATAGGTCAGCCGAATGAAGCCTTTCTGTCCTATGGTCTGGTCAACTTGCTCTCCGCCTACAGCAGCACGTAGGACCAGCCTACCTCATCCTTGGCCTTAAGGTCAAGGACGCGTCTCGTGCTTGGTGGGTCAGCCAGCCCTCCGCTGGCCAAGGTCAAGAACGTGTCTCATTCCTGATGGGTCAACTTTCATCTGGGCAAAGAGGGAAAAAAAACTCATGGCATTCATGTTTCTGTACAACAGAGGATTAAACATGTAACACAAAGAAATGAATATCATAAAGACCTCATGATGGCATTTAAACCCTCGACATATTGATATAAACCTTGCTTACTTTGTGTACCTTAGGTTTAAACCATCCTTCATGGACCTAAACCATGAACACTGGAGGTTAAACCAAGCTCATTACGGGTTTGACCTGAGACCTCCAAGGGCGTAATCTCATATCAGAAGCCAAGCCTCGTACACCCAGGTGCTCAAAGCAATAAATATTGATTGAAACCTTCGTAATCACAAGTCCATAAGAGGAAAGATGAAAAGGAGAACACGAGAAGATAAATAGATTAATGCTAAGCCTGGAAATGCTAGCTATATCAGGAAAGATCATAATCCTACGCACTTGTGCTCATGAAGCAGAACACATTTCGTAACACAAAACTACGTTGCAACATAGCGAATCCCAACGATAGAATGTGACCTGAAATATTAAGTGTATGATTGTTGACACAAGTATCTGTGGCGATCATGCTTCATATAACCTCAATAAACGTAACAGAAAGTCCAGAGGAATGAAATATATCGTTGTGAATATGAAATAAATATTCTCACACCTCGTTTTCGATTTGGGACATGTGAAGGAACGCTTGTTACCTGTTTCAATAGTGGACACAAGTTCATGGCGTCGAAGATGACCTCCTGCAGGTTGGGTGTCCAGACTCGCAAGACAACAACAACAACACACATCACCTTTGTCCTCCTCTCTCTCAACCTGTTCCCACCACTTCACTCCCACCCTGATGCCCCAGACACCCTCAACCCAGATCTCCTCCTCCTCCTGTTTTTCCACTTCCTGCTAATCCTCCTCTCCTTCTCATCTTCTTCCTCCGCCTCCTCTTCCTTCTCCTTTTCCTCCTCCTCCTTATCTTCCTCCTCCTCCTCCTTCTTCTCCTCTTCCTCCTCCTCTTTCTCCTTTTCCTTCTCCTCCTCTTCCTCCTCTCCCCTTCTTCCTCCTCCTCCTCCTCCTCCTCCTCCTCCTCCACCCCTTAACTGGAACAGCGAAGAAGGATAACGTCTTGGATCACCAATTCACCCCTGGAAATTATAGGTCCAGTCGTTCATGCATGTCATTACATTTTCTCTTTCCACTGAGAAGGAAACTAATAAGGCGTCGGCACCTCTGGGCGTGGTGGCCAGGGCAACGGTTGAGGGGGTCAAAGGTGACAGTTGCGCATAGGTCAAGTTGGCACTTTTGAAAAACTTTACTGGGCGGAGTCGCGACGGAGTGGCACTCGTGGAGGTATGAGGTCAAGACGTGGAGATAGAGGGTCAAGCGTGGCGCTAGAATGGCTAAAGTGTCGGTATTTTCTTCTTTTGGAAGCACTGGGTAGATTGTACCAATCAGGTCAAGTTTCACATTCAAGTTCCATAGAGAAAAAGGTTAAAAAAAATCGTACATTTACATCCGCTGGGTTGGGTCAGGACATTAGATCTGTAGCTACATGATATATTTCATCACAAATATTGTTGTATTGCAAATGAGGAAGTCAAGATTACATGAATGGCTTCAACCGTCATTGTTGAGATAACTCAACGTACTGGCATACCTCACAGTTTGTGATCTCAACATACTGGCATACCTCACAATTTGTTATCTTGGATGTTGGTAAGACACTGCCGCCTTCCCAAGTCTTGTTTTTTTTTTTTCTTTACATTGTTCGTTGCATACGAAGGGTGGTCCATTGTGGAACTCCCAGGTATGAGGGTAAGGAAGGATTGCATATGTATCAGGTTTGGTAACTCCTTGTGTTGGATATGTACAATCTTCGGAAACTCCAAAGTCTTGGGTAGATAAAATGGTAATCCTCTCTCTCTCTATCTATCTATCTGTCAGTATGTGTCTTGTGGTATGACCTGAAACAAGAGAGACCAGAAACGAAAGGATGAAGTAATATGACACAATATCTGAAGATTTGACGTATTTCTTAAAAAGACGTACCGAACATTTTGAAGCGCTTTGAAAAAGAAATTTGTCTTTTAATTATTGATCAAATTCATCTAAATATTACAGAGGGACATCATCAGTCCTTAGATGAGTATGTTCGGAGATGATAATGATGGCTCCTCTGTTGATGTTTCGAAAACATGTTGAAGCAGTGCTGACCTACCTAACACCACCCATAGCATTACTAGAGGACGTAGGCAAGACAGTGATCCAACACTCCAAGTCTTGATGATGGTTTCATTATAATGGAACACTTTTCCTGTAGGAACTGTTGCCTCAAGCGAAGGAGTTGACGATATGATAACGATGATGTCATAGTGATTACGAGAATCAACACCAACAAGAGACTCAGAGAACTCTCGTAATTTCGAGTTTGATTATCAAAAGGTTTTATCACAAACACGCCATAGTTCACAGTCTTGTAAACTGCCTATCAGACAACTTAACTCTAAGATCACGTGCCAAGATAACCAGATTAACTTCTCCAAACATTACTTCTTACGTCCCTGCCTCTTATGGCGTCAGAAAAGTCAGCAAGTGGACTTTTGGTCGACAGAAAATGACCTAAATTCTTTGGGGAGTACATCACAGGGATGACCTTTAGCCACACAAGCCTCCAAACTTCACAACACACAATCAGCGTCGGGGAGGAGGGAAGGTAATCACTGTTATATATATACTGGGATTATATTGGGCGAATGTCCTCCATTTGTCTTTCTCGATGAGGTAAAGAACATAGGATATTGTTCCCCCCCTCCCACACACACACACACACACACACACACACACACACACACACACACACACACACACACCTGGATTAGGCTGGTATGTGTGCGTGTGTGTATACACTTTAGAGTTAAGACACGGTACGTATACATACAAGGTTATGAGACAGGGCAACACGATTGTGTAAGACTCTATATCCATAACACACAAATAGTGATCACAAATAGTAATCAGTAATCACACAGGGAAAGGCACCTTGTTGCTCTTCGGTTCCCATATGGTTCACCCTTGACCTTGAAGGATTCACGACACACACACCTCAGCTCCCGGGTCCTGTAGACGACATGGGGTTTAGACCTGACGAAAAAGTTTTCTGATCTCACCTTCGGTCTTTCGTTGCCAGTCTCCTGACCTTTACTCCGCTGGTGGATCGAGTCTCGGTGACCTTTGAACTCAGTCCCTCCGCTGGATCCACTGTAACTTCAGATGTAAGGAACGAATTAGGTTCTGTGGTTGATCTCTCGATACACATCATCCTCAGCGGTTTTTAGATGGGTTTATACCCATCCTTAGACATGGGTAAGTTTCTATTTCCGGGTTGAAATATCATATATATTATATATATATATATATATATATATATATATATATATATATATATATATATATATATATATATATATATATATATATATATATATATATATATATATATATATATATATATATATATATACATACATAGAAAAGCGATTGGTAGAAATTCTTACGTCATGATAAGGGTAGTGAATCAAGATGCTTTCGAAGCCACTTGATTAAAGTCACATTGACAGAGTTAACAAGACACTCGAGAACCAGAAAGTGACCCGATCTTGTGACAGTGAAGAGAAAGAGGAGTCATGTGGGAGAGGATGACCAGCGGGATGGGTGTGGGAGACCGAGAGGGACAGAGAGTGGAAAGAACAGCAACTGTTACTCATCTTTGGTCTTATTAGCCTTCCAGCGTGTGTGTGGAGGTGGGAGGTTGTGGGAACCTTTACCACAAGATGATGATGCTGGTCATCATAACCCCTCCGTCATGACGCTAGTGATCATAACCCCTCCATCACCAGGGTGCCAGGCAAACGTAGGTGTGGGATGTTATGCAGTTAGCACCGCCTCAGGATAACATGAACTGAACAACGTGATGTACGAATCTCTCATCATTAAGGACGCATTTCGATCTTATATTCTCCTACAACGAAGATGTGGCTACGACGATGCATGAGGCGCAGTGTGTGTACTCGTAGAACGACAAAACAATGTTGAAGACAAAAAATATTTCCAGAAGGAGAGAGAGTTGCATTATGACTGATAACACAAAAAGTGGTCGACTCGCTAGGTAATCAGCTCGTAGCAATGTCAGGTGAGCTGCAGCTCCCGCTAACACTAACTGTTTAACTGTTTTACAAGAAAGTGTAACAGAAATGACCTTTTAGTCTAATATCCTGATTATGAAAACTTTGAAGATAAAGTTTACTTGATTCTTCTCGCCTTCAGAAGCCACAATTGTGGGTTGTTAACACGTGTGGTTAGGAAAAAAGATACTACGTGGGAGAGGGTAAAGTGTGAGATATATCTTTACCACATTAGTATCTTTTTAAACGTTTGGGGTTAGAAATGATGATGATGGGAAGTACGCCTTCCCTCGGTGGAAGGAAGGAGAGAGAGAGAGAGAGAGAGAGAGAGAGAGAGAGAGAGAGAGAGAGAGAGAGAGAGAGAGAGAGAGAGAGAGAGAGAGAGAGAGAGAGAGAATGTTCCTCACGTGTACCCTAGAAGTTATGACGGAACGCTGTGCCCTTATCTGACCTCTCCAGGACGGATCAATTGGGTATTTAGTACCTTCACGCCTCCAGTGTCACGGCTGCAGGGGTCAAGGGTCGCCCAAGGCACCCTGCTACTGGGGGTAGGGCCTTTGTGTCTCTCTCTACGTGACCTACACCACGCCCAGAGTGACTCCCGCGCCACATTCCTCCCGGTGGTCAGTGGTGCAACGCCTCAAGTTGCTTGTAACACGTGAATAACACCGAGTGTCCTTGTTCCGTGTGCCGGTATACGATGATTGGTCCATTGTCGATAAACGATGGTTGTTCCACTTGTCAGTAAACGATGGTTGGTCCATTTCTCGATAAATGATGGTTGTTCCACTTGCCAGTTAATGATGGTTGTTCCGTTTGTGGACGGGAAGTTGTTGCTTGAACACGTAGCTTTGACCAGAGAGAATCTGTTAGAAACTTGTTCAACCTTGCAATTGAGATGATACGCCCGAGTGATATAGTGATAATATTAAGGATCTTATCTATTGATTTTCAACTGGACGCTGTGCGAATAGAACTTCAGTCAGAACAACAAGATCTGATCGCAACATCCTGAATGATTAAGCCCTTTACCTCGCCATGGTCTCTCGAAAAGGAGGAAGCCCAGGCCGTATTAAGGGATCCCGCGAGGCGAAAATAGATTATAACATGGACGAGAAAGAGTGGGAGGGGTAAGGTCCTGCCCTTGGGAACCCCTGGCTACGGAAGTTACGGCCAGACAGGAACATCTGACACCACACACCTCACCTCTCCCTCGCCACACTCGGCTAATCCCATTATATGGCTCATAGATAATGTTTTCCCCTCCCACCACCAAGCCCCTCCCATCTCTATTCCATCCTTACTACAACCACCTTCTCTCCAAACCTCCTTCAAACCCCTCCCAGTCATCACTCCCTCCCGTTTCCACCCGTTTCCCTTTCCTCGAACCCTGAACCCCGTATCTGACCGTTCTCTTCGGCTCCCCGTGGCCAGCCAGCCAGCCAGCCAGCAGCAGGTGTAGGTTAAGGTCACGCGTCTCGGCCCCTGTGGTTCACAGCCCAACACACCAGGTGCACGTATGTATGTCATCACTAGTACAACCTAGTGCAAGCTTGGCTACACAAGGAGGAGCGTGTGGTGACAAGGGAGGATTAGCTTGTGTATGTGGAGAGAAACCACATTACTGTGTGGAAGATTAATGCTTTTTGAAGAGAGTGTTAGAAACTGTATGTTGATATTAGATGTCTTGATAAACTATAACAACAGACGTAGACATGATTGAGCAGCAGGAAGAGATTAAGACGCTCGGCATTCCTCGCTACGTTCCTGCCCTGACCACAAACAGTGGCTGAGGCACCGTCATCCCGGCAGAGGATATCCATCGAGGACAACACATTCTGGATACGAGAAAATAAAACTTAAGTCAGCAACAGTGGAGAGAGAGAGAGAGAGAGAGAGAGAGAGAGAGAGAGAGAGAGAGAGAGAGAGAGAGAGAGAGAGAGAGAGAGAGAGAGAGAGAGAGAGAGAGAGAGAGAACCGGACGGACAGGATGAGGGAAAGGAGCCAAAGATTTGTCATCACAGATGAGACAAGCCTCACACACCGAGTATTATCACTGAGCTTTAAGATGTTGTGGATGGAAAGGTAAAATACCTGCCACTTCTAACCTTATCACCAAGACTTTACTGAAGGTAGAGATGCACTCATAACATGAGTACCTGCCACAAGTGTAGCCACACGTCTCCAAAACGAGCCTCAAACATAGGGAAGTGTGAGAGAGGACGTGGGCATATGTGGTGTATTTCTGAATGATCAGATTTCTTTCCTGGTGTTTGATTCTGGCAAAAACTATCTGTATGCATGTAAAGTGTATCTGATTCTGTATGTTTGTCTTTAGATGTATGTTCAAAGTCTGTATGTGTGTCACACCCTCCCCGGTCTGACCAGTGATCCAGATACTGAGCTTCAGAGGGAGGCTATGTACACCTCGTCTCCATCCATGGCACAGGATGTATTAACTATACACCAGAACGAGGAAGGTGGCCTTATCACCCAGTACTGCCCTCCGCCAGACCACTACGGGCTACTGGGGGTCAGCACAGACCCCTCTCTCAGACCACTACGGGCTACTGGGGGTCAGCATTGCCCTCCCACAGACCGCTACGGACCCTCTCATTCCGTGCGAAAAAGGTATAAGGAGCTGCATGACCTTTTGACTTAAGGTTAGGAGCGTTTTTACGGCTCGATTGCATTGCCTTCACTTCATAATGACGCAAGGTGGTCTGAACATCCCCTCCTTTGCATTGTATTTCTCTTTTCATCTCATATATCGAGTCACTACACAAGGGAGAATAGGCGGGTAGCGTAGACGAAATGCACAAAGGTTTGAACTTATATATATATATATATATATATATATATATATATATATATATATATATATATATATATATATATATATATATATATATATATATATGTATACATACTATGCCCCTAGGTAGATAACGATCGTGGCTAACTGCCCTCCGCTTTGCCTTCGTCTCAGTATAGAAGCTGTACGTCCTTATACAGAGCCGACAACTCAAATCTGAGAAAGGGAATTTCTTGACTGAAATCTGGGGAATTGTGTTACAAGAAATAATCATTTGCACAGGGAGTAGCTTAATACTATGTAAACATAGGAAAAATTGCGTTGATTATATTTGTTATGCTGCTGCTTCACACAATGAAAATGGGATAATTTGGTTAAGAGACGCCATTAGTTGCTTATTATACTGAATAACTGTAACACTTCTCATCACAGTTACACTCGGGAAGATAGGAACACTTACACTTTTGTACACAGTTCCATAACACTGCACAGCAAGACCTGAGGATCTATAACAAAAAAACATTGTAGAACACGAAGGAAATGAACGTTCCTATTTTACCCCACATATGTGGCCTGAGAATTTAACATCTCCCACTGTGGGATGTGGGGACATGTGGGCCTGGGATAGGAGATATGACCGAGGAAAATGTTGCAATTTCTTCAAGGAGAAGGAAGAAGTGTAAGAAATCTATTGATATCTAAAATACAAAAACAGATACACACGAGGAAAGAGAAAGGTGTCTTTTTAGATCCTAAGAAAGAGAGATACACTAAGGTAGATATAAGATAAGACGGTGGAGTAGAAACCATGTGAAGAATTAATGAAGAAAGAACAGCTGTAGTGTACAACTGGGAGGTGAGAATTTCCCACAAAAAGAGAGAGAGAAAAATACAAAAGCCTAATGGAAGAAATTAGGGTATTTAACAGCACGAACAGTAAGTTGGCCTGGGGTGTGAGAGCCGAGCAGAGAGAGAGAGAAAGAGAGAGAGAGAGAGAGAGAGAGAGAGAGAGAGAGAGAGAGAGAGAGAGAGAGAGAGAGAGAGAGAGAGAGAGAGATCCTGACCTACGACGAGACTGTGATACGTGTGAGGACTGATTGCCGGCAGGCACACCCGGGTGTAGGTGAGGCAGAGAGAGAGAAAAAAAACCCAGCAACCTGGTCTAAGGAGGGGAACTTGAAGCCCCTGAAGTGCTGGCTCACTGCTCCGGCGTCCATTACAGAGAGAGAGAGAGAGAGAGAGAGAGAGAGAGAGAGAGAGAGAGAGAGAGAGAGAGAGAGAGAGAGAGAGAGAGAGAGAGAGAGTGTGTGGGTGCACAATATGGCTGACCTGGAAACACGGTAGAGCATCGTCATGCCTCGATCACGAGCCAATATCCATCAGCTTCAGGCCTGGCGTTGCCTGAAGCGGCCACGCTCAGCCCGCACGACTGCTCGTGCAAGGAAAGACGAGACTAAGCTGATAACACTACCACGGCTTACACACACACACACACACACACACACACACACCTGATCCGTCGCCTGACACTCCCTCACGTTCGCCAGGTGTGCAGTCAGGTGTGCAGCAGCCAGTCCTCTCATTCAGAATCTTGGTCTCCCACGTCACGAACATATTACAATGAGCTCGTTAGACTGCAAAGTATAACAAGCGGTTGGACGACATATTGAAACTAGGTGTTGGGTTGGGTGGGGGTTGGGACCAGACCAGGCTACGTCAGGTAGTTTTCCGACCACAAACTGTATCCAGATGATTAAACCAGGAACTGTAACGGAGAAATTGCACTGTGAATTGTAACGTGAGCATTATATCACGAAGCAGAACGGCCTGGTGAATCATTGTAGGTTTATGTGTCTGTATGTCTGTTGGTGTGTGTGTGTGTGTGTGTGTGTGTCTTGATACATCTATTTATATGAAGCGAGTTCTATTATCTCCTGTCTAAGAGAGGTAAGACACTTCAGACTTCCCTCAGCTGTTAGCTGAGGACTTTTAATCATTATGAGTTTTAAATGTAGTGATTTTTGTCTCATTGGGTCTGTAGGCGACACTGGAGAGTTATTGTACACTACGGGTTCTACAATGAAATGTGTGAACAACGAAGTCATATTTGATTGTCGAGTTCCCTTCCATTGCCCTCGTTGCTGTCTTTTCTCCTTGCCTTACCTACACTTGGGATTGTTGGCATTCAGTCCACAAACTCACACACTCTCCATTCCACACACAACTGGACCTGACTCTTTCTATATTCACGTCTGTAAACGTTGTGACCTGAAATCCATTTTCTCTTTAGTAGTATACCGTCTATCCACTTCTTCCCCCTGGTCTTCTTCGTCCTGAAACCCAACTTGAAACATGGCTGCCTGTTCCCTACATTATCAAATCCTCAGTTGTGAATATCTATCATTGTTTCTGTCTCGAGGACGGAGATGCTTACCTACTGCTCGCCTCATGGATCTTCAGTCTCCAAAACTTTGCCATCTGGCTATGCAAATTTCTATGGCCTTTGTAACCCTTTTTTTTTTTTTTCAAGTTTCCTATATTTCTGCCCAGTTCCTCCAGCTATGTACGACCTTTCGACTGCTACATCTCTTGCCGTGAGACATTACCCTCTTCACATCTAGTCACTAAAGGCCTCCATGAAGAGGACTTCAGTGTACATCACAAAGACTGGTTAGCGTCTACTCCGGATGACCCTGGTGGAGTCGTGTACACTTCGCTCTGGAACAAATAAGCAAACACCAAGCACGAGTTCCCGACCGTCATGATCGCGCCATCACATACACTCGACCTCTGTCTTGATTCTGAATCCTCACACACACACACACACACACACACACACACACACACTACCTCTACTCCCGTAGGGGATCCCCCAACCACGAGTCTGATATAAGGAAAATGACAAATTGTGCTTTTTGGATGACTGGAACAGTCATTGTCTCTCATCCAGAGGCGTCATTAGCACTACTAAGACTTATTTTCTATAGGAAAGTTTTTCTTTCTTTGTTAATTCATATGACTGAAGACGTTGACCAATCTAGTTCATTTTTTCTCGTAACCAGCACCCATCGACCTTGAGGCTTGCTCTGTGGCTTAACTTGGAATCTAAAAGCGAAAGTGAAAATCAAGTTGGCGTTCGTGGGAGGCGGATCGACGACCCTTTGACGTGGGTTCCAGAGGTGAGAAGGACGATCAAACACGATTACAGTGCTACTCTGTCAACTCTCCTCTGTCACCACATTAAAACATGTAGATGTCGCTCTTATATAAACAGAATATCTATATTTTCAAAGTCTACAGTATGGAGTAAGAGGTGTGAAGGTGAAGAAATCTGTCTTACTCGTTATCAAAATACTTCTCATTGGTCAATGAGAGGTAGAGGAGGACATATCTACGGGAGTAAGTGAGGGCAGAGGAAGACGTATCTACGGGAGCAGCTGAGAAACTGCTGGGAGGTGAAGTGGGTCACTCCTTCGGGCAGCTGTTCACCAGAGGCGTCTCGTTAGGTGAGGTGAGAAAATGTATTCTCGTTAAGACGTCCAGGGACATGAGGGTGATGACGTTTGAATGTCGTCTGAAGACACGAGTCTTACCCTTAACCTGTTACATCCAGACACAGACACACAGACATAGAGAGACAGACAGACGTAGACACATTTGGCATAGTGCAGTGTGTATGTGTGTGTGTGTGTGTGTGTGTAACCTATCTACCAAAGATTGTTAAGACCAAATCTCTCGCCAGATTATCACAATATCTGAAAAACCATCAGAAAGAAACAGTGAACCTTCAGCCAGTTGCATGTAAGAGTTTCAGTACTCAGTGATGTGTGACATTTAGTCGTCATTCTGTCCAGTTAACATTTTTGTAAGTTTCATCATTTTATGACCTTGTGTCTTTATATGATTTCTGAAGGAACTTTAATGAGGATTAATTAACCTTTTGTGGCTTCAGAGTTTTCACTTGACTGTGACATTTCTGTGATTAGCTAAAGATTTTTGTCTGTATCTATAACAAAATAATCATTAAACGGTCAAACTGTTGTGGAGTGAGGTATATAGAGCTGATGAAGGGTTTTTATTGATAACCTTAAAGTGGTTCATATCCGTGTAAAGGAGAACCCATGGACAGGAGTTAGAAAGGAGACTGAGAGCAAGAATGAAGTAAAATTACCCGAAAATTGAATCTCATTGCAAGAACAAGATTTTGAGATAGACTCAGCTGATTGATATTGGGGTTTTACTGCGTGTAGTTCTTTTGAAAAGCCTTCTGAAGTGTTGCATTGTGTACGACACTGTTATGTAGGAATATGGCTCTTTCCAGGGACTAGAAGAAGGAAGTTATCGAGGAGAGAAATGCAATTCCACGGTGAGATAATCTGGTCTTAAATAGTTAATTTCGGGATTAGTCCAAATCGTTTCCTGTGGAACCCTCTGTGTCGATACATCAGGCAGGAAGTGCACGATTATGTAGGATAAGTAGAGAGGAAGAAGAAATATATCGAGAATGGGAAATAACATGGGGCTTAACACAGCAGACTTGGCTTCATATTTGTTGGGTTAGTTGCTTGAGGATAAGAACAATGTTACTTTGTTACTGGGAAGACCAGACTCCTCCAGCAGTCCACGAATGTGTGCTACTTGCCATTACTTCCACCTTGACGTCCGTCAACCTTCTGGACTCTGCCATGATCAGGTCCAGGCGACTGTGTTTGCTACTTTATGATCTGTGGTTGTCTCGTTCTCTCCTATTCCCAATAGTTCTTGTTTCACAACGAATCGTCTGCTTAAGTTTCATTCATTCTGTGACGTCCTTATTTCATGAGGCTGATGTATTCTGCTTCATTAATCCATCGATGCATTCTGCTCTATCAATGCATCGATGTATTTTGCTTTATTAATCCATCGATGTATTCTGCTTTATTAATGCATTAATGTATTCTGCTTTATCAATGCATCAATGTATCCTGCTTTATTAATGCATTAATGTATTCTGCTTTATCAATGCATCAATGTATTCTGCTTTATTAATGCATTAATGTATTCTGCTTTATCAATGCATCAATGTATTCTGCTTTATTAATGCATCGATGTATTCTGCTTTATCAATGCATCAGGGTATACTATGAGGGGATGATGTGATGTAATAATTTAACCTTCGGTAGAAGTATGGTATACCTTGTTTACCTCAGAGTAACTAGCTTCTCGTGTGCCACCATGCGTTACCTAACAATTGGATAAGTTTTTCATGCATGTTGGTTAGTTGGGCTGGACGACCTCAACCAAAGCAGCTTCAGCGTGCACAAACGTCCCCATACCTTCACAATGCTACGGACCACAGCATCAATAAGGAGGTTATGAATATTGTCCTGACAACTGTATTTTCTGAATTTTCTGCCTCACTGCGCCTGTCCGGGATAATACTTGTGTAGTGAAGGTAGTGATCATGGCTCTTACAAGATGATGACCTTGGATGGCAGACATGTGTCGATATTTTTTTTCTCTCTCTCTCTGGGGAAAAGTCCTGGTGGTCAAATGTCCTGGTGGTCAGCAAAACGGAATCTCAACTCTTTTATTCTCATTCCAACAAAAATTCTTTTCATTTTCTCAAATACCAAATAAAACAATGGTTGTTTTTGTCATAATTCGAATGAAATCTTTAAGTTTTGACCCATTTCGAAAAGAAAAATTTCTTGCTCTAATTCACGAAAAAAAAAGACATTTGATCTTTTGCATCCATTCGAATGAATGATCTTTAATTTCTTCTTTAGATCAAATTAGAAAATGCGTTTGATATCTTTAGAGCGCGCTAAAGTTACAGAGGAAACGGAGAACAATGATACAATTACCCAGGTTCTAGTGGGAAGCAAAAGAGGCCATCATGCCTTGGCATTATGCTAAGTATAACACTAATCACGTGGGAAGACAATCACCTCATCATGTATCCTTGTGTTTTCATTATTCATTATGAGTTTCGGGGATTGTCCCGGCTGGTGGGGATGGTCGCCTTCAAAGAGCAAAGTTTAATGTATATATTTTTTTTGGCATTTCGTAAGTTAATCCACCTCCGTGGGTGGCCAGCTTTATACACACACACACACACACACACACACACACACACACACACACACATACTCTATGGTAAAGAGAAAATTAGGGGGATGACTTGACCATATCCTTTATGTTTTAGAAGCAGAGTGATGACATAGACAGTAAACAGCTCTACAAGATATGAAAGACAGACCAGCTGGAGGACATAACGTGAGATGAAGTACGAAATTTCGCAAGGAAAATCTGAATTACTTTTACAGTTTACGAAAGGTGGATGACTGGAGTGACCTAAGTGAGGAAGTAACAAATGTGGACAGCATACAGAAGTTTGAAGAATGATGTGATAGGAGATAAATTCCAGAGATGGGGCCCCACGAGTGTAAACCTCTCTCCCTGTACGGTACAAACTGGTAACAAAGAGGCACTTACAGACTCATATATTGATGAACTCACCTGATATATATACTCCAGGATTCATTTGTTTCCATACATCTATCTTGAGAGGACAAAACTACTTATATTCATTACAAGACGAGGGCAATTCTAGCATCAGATTCAGACAAAATATCTTATCTCATCATAGGGACAATTCTCCCGCTGCTGTTTGGGTTCTAAAATAGATTCACACACGCCCTGATCTTCATTCAAATGACAGCAAACATGAAGCAATTAATTACTGTCCTTATTCAATGAGAAGCAATTATAGACAGACAAGGTTTGCATATAAATTACCATGCAAAGATCTGATAAGCCTTCAGTGGCATGTACAATCATCTGTGTGTGTGTGTGTGTGTGTGTGTGTGTGTGTGTGTGTGTGTGTGTGTGTGTGTGTGTGTGTGTCTTTATGTGTGCTTTACATCTGTATACAAATGACAGTACTTATAGATCATTATATTACTATTGTAGGATAATGGTTAATGGCAATTACGACCCTGTTTTGCAATTACAAAAGGAGTGATTAGAGCCGTTCATTGACTGTAAATGAGTGGGAAGCAATAAATAAAGATGAACAGATCACGGAGGCCATAGAACTATCTGGCTTTTCTCCGCCTTTGGTAATGATACATTCTTACAGCCACCACCAGCATCTGATGAGGTCAGTATGCAGGGAAACATGTGGACCAGAATGTATCAAAACCTTTTTGTTGGATCAGTGAGTCTGTCTCATGAGAAGCTGCATGAGGGTAAGGGATATAAAGAATGAGCTTCACATAATCCAAAAGAAACTAAGTTCCTGAGGTAGTTACAAGTGACTTACTGTACTGATTAAAACTAACCAATGTAACGAGCTCAAACTGCCGTCATAAGGAAGAATGAGTCATTACCATAAACTCAAACACAGAAACATATGTAAACTAGTGTAAAAAGTAAGGCACTGTGAAAAAGTAATCCTCTGGAGTGAAGGTTATCAAAGTCGACCACTGCAATAAAAGTAAACCCAGCAATGAAAGTACACCACTGGAAAAAGTAAACCACTTGAAATGATTAAACCAGTGTCACGCAGAACCCACCTGTAAACCTGTAACGTCACATGTTAGAATGTAGCCGCTCAGCATCCCGTTACAGAATCCCATAACTAGTAAATGACCTTGTTCCCCCAGGTGCATGAGAAACATGCATAGCCATCCTGAGCCTGAAGGACACAGTAGTGTGTCCGGTACTGAGGTGAGATCCTCATCATTGCCCAAGATATGTCCTCACAAGGTATCCTTTAGGTGGTCATATACACGAACGAGATCCTAACTCTAACTAGCTGCCTCTTGACCAAAGGTTTAATGACTACTAAAGACTCGTTAACAAGGTCATCCTAGAGGCCCAAGGATTAATGAAGAGTAGTTAAAACGGTCTCTTCAAAGGCCTAAGGATTAATAAACACCCCCTCAAAAAAAGCGATCTCAAAGGCCTAGACATTAATAAAGACTCGTTAGAAAGGTCATCTCAAAGGCCAAGATCGATAAAGACTTGTTAAAAAGGTCATTTCAAAGGCTTAAGGATAATTAACATCTACTTAAAAAGATCATCATAAAAGTTGAAGATTTCGCTCAGGCATATCTGTCTGTCTGTCTGTCACACCTAAGCTGCTATAGTCAAGATGTTTAGCAATACTGTAAATTCTTCCCTCGATCTTTTTACGCGATGGGGGTGGTTACTGGCCTTCAGATGGTGGTGTCCTGACCTGCTTTCTTGTTCTCGTCTCCCGCCGCTCGTCTGACTGAGTCGAGTCCACACGACAGCTGCTCTGACACTTGACTTTCAAAGATCGGGTTCAACAAGTTCGGAGAAAGATGGGAAAAACCTGCTTCTGCTATTGCACACATCCCCCTCCCCCTGCTCCTGCTGGTGCTGCTGGTGCTACGTGTGAGAGATGTGGACAGTTCAATTACCTGTCGTAAATGACAGACTAACAACCTTGTACTGTTAGTACTACCTCTCTAATCTCATTCAATTACCCTGAGAACTTGTGTGGCAACCATCGTTAAGTGTTCCGGTGGGAGTACTTCCTGCAGACGCTGGTGCCTGGGTCAAGTTGTCTTTGGTTCAATAAACCAACATTTTGTGAGGCCTCGGGCGCATCTCCTCCGCAGCTGCTGCGTCAGAAGATTTGGTTTTCTCCAGCCACGAAAAAAAGGTTTTTAGTTTAGGTTAGTTGGTCAAGATCGTCGTGCATTCTGATATCCGGAATAAAAGATACAATCCAAGCTAAACACTGGCTCATGAAGCTATTGTATGTACACCAGATGTATAAACTGACTAACGATGTTATGGCTATTATAAGTTCCCAGCCAATTACCTCCTCGTTTATAAGAGACGAAAAAAAAAAAAGAAGAAAATGTTGTGCAGGTTGTGCATGCAGCTGGGACTGAACTAACTCTATAGCAATGTTTGGGGAAGCATGACGGTAATGGGCGTGGGGGTAAACACAGTCCTTGGGGACGCCAGTAGGTTAGGCTTCCAGTGATGTACCCAACACGCAGGTCCTCCGTGCGTCTTTTTTGTCTCCACAACTTTCTATATTTGTCGTAAAATGCTATTTTTTACGATTTCCAATTTATTTTCATTATTTGAGAATGACCAATGATTGATATAAACAAGTGTTCAAAACAACTTTAGAGATGGTATAACCAAGTATTCAGGACTGTATAAAGTCTGTCAAAATAGGATGATTTCTTTTCAGTACCAAATATTAACTTCGAACTACTACTACTACTACTACTACTACTACTACTACTACTATCTCTATTATCATTTCTAATACTACTAATGCCACTGATACTATTGATACTTCCACTGCCATTACTACTAAAACCACCACTACTACTATTACTAATAGTAGTACCAGTACTACTACTACTACTTTTACTACTAGCATCACAACAATAACTACTACTACTACTATTATCATCAATACTACTACTGCAGCTATCATTAATGCTATTATCAATACTACTGCTACTACTACTACTGCTATTATCAACACTTTTACTGCTGCTACCACTACTGCTATTTCTCCTACTACCTGTTGCATCATTTCCTCTCCATTGTTCATATGAATCTCATAAGGAGCAACAAAGTTTTTCTATAAGACATCCATCTGCTGCAAGGAAACAACAAGTGTGTTAACTCGAGGTAATTACGGTGGGATAGTGACCTTAAGGAAGTGCTGGGGGTTACCAAGTCTTCCAGTATCCCGTTGTGCACCAGGAGGTGGGTTTTGTTACTCGTAAAAATGATATCTGTCATTTCCAGTATGAGAAGCAGGCTTGATTGGTGCGAGGAAACACCCCTGGCTCTGTATGTGTGTGTGTGTGTGTGTGTGTGTGTGTGTGGTTATCACAACTGTTTCTGATCTTTGTTTTATGTGCTCACGTCTGAACTTGTGTTCGTGTTTATTTGTCAGATGTTTTACCTTCTTCCTTTGGTTTAACATGCTTGCTCGTCCTTCTTCTTTGCCATATGTTTCATGATAATAATGATCATGATAACAGTAATAATAATGATAATAGTAATAATGATAATGATGATGATAATGATAATAATGATAATAATAATAATAATGATAATAATAATAATAATAATAATAATAATAATAATGGTGTGGGAGGCAAGTTGTTAGAAGCAGTGAAAAGTTTTTATCGAGGATGTAAGGCATGTGTACGTGTAGGAAGAGAGGAAAGTGATTGGTTCTCAGTGAATGTAGGTTTGCGGCAGGGGTGTGTGATGTCTCCATGGTTGTTTAATTTGTTTATGGATGGGGTTGTTAGGGAGGTAAATGCAAGAGTCCTGGAAAGAGGGGCAAGTATGAAGTCTGTTGGGGATGAGAGAGCTTGGGAAGTGAGTCAGTTGTTGTTCGCTGATGATACAGCGCTGGTGGCTGATTCATGTGAGAAACTGCAGAAGCTGGTGACTGAGTTTGGTAAAGTGTGTGGAAGAAGAAAGTTAAGAGTAAATGTGAATAAGAGCAAGGTTATTAGGTACAGTAGGGTTGAGGGTCAAGTCAATTGGGAGGTGAGTTTGAATGGAGAAAAACTGGAGGAAGTGAAGTGTTTTAGATATCTGGGAGTGGATCTGTCAGCGGATGGAACCATGGAAGCGGAAGTGGATCATAGGGTGGGGGAGGGGGCGAAAATTTTGGGAGCCTTGAAAAATGTGTGGAAGTCGAGAACATTATCTCGGAAAGCAAAAATGGGTATGTTTGAAGGAATAGTGGTTCCAACAATGTTGTATGGTTGCGAGGCGTGGGCTATGGATAGAGTTGTGCGCAGGAGGATGGATGTGCTGGAAATGAGATGTTTGAGGACAATGTGTGGTGTGAGGTGGTTTGATCGAGTAAGTAACGTAAGGGTAAGAGAGATGTGTGGAAATAAAAAGAGCGTGGTTGAGAGAGCAGAAGAGGGTGTTTTGAAATGGTTTGGGCACATGGAGAGAATGAGTGAGGAAAGATTGACCAAGAGGATATATGTGTCGGAGGTGGAGGGAACGAGGAGAAGAGGGAGACCAAATTGGAGGTGGAAAGATGGAGTGAAAAAGATTTTGTGTGATCGGGGCCTGAACATGCAGGAGGGTGAAAGGAGGGCAAGGAATAGAGTGAATTGGAGCGATGTGGTATACAGGGGTTGACGTGCTGTCAGTGGAGTGAATCAAGGCATGTGAAGCGTCTGGGGTAAACCATGGAAAGCTGTGTAGGTATGTAAATTTGCGTGTGTGGACGTGTGTATGTACATGTGTATGGGGGGGGGGGTTGGGCCATTTCTTTCGTCTGTTTCCTTGCGCTACCTCGCAAACGCGGGAGACAGCGACAAAGTATAAAAAAAAAAAAAAAAAAAAAAAAAAAAAAAAAAATAATAATAATAATAATAATAATGATAACGATAATAATATTCTTCTTATTATCATTATCATTATCATCATTATTATTATCATTATTATCATTATTACACTGTTCCTCATCCATAATTTTCTTCACCTTTATTCCTCTTTCATTCCTTTTCCTCTTCTAATTCTTCTTCATTTTCTTTATGACCAGATTCTTGTTTTCCTCACATATGTCATCTCCTAACCTTTCCATGACCATTTATTTTCAATCATGTATATCAAAACTAGAGATGATTTGTGAAATCCCTGATGTTTTCACAAGAATGAATATATATATCGATTTTCTATACACGTTTCTTGCTCTCAGTGTCAGGTTGGGTTGCTCTTCAGCTATGCAGTATGATAGTTGCTATAAATACATGACTATGACTGCCAGGTTGTACTTTCATAACCTGTTCTCCAACTTGTCCAATGATTCTACTACTTGATACAAACCAACTTCTACAAACTTTTTCTTTTATATATATATGTATATATATATATATATATATATATATATATATATATATATATATATATATATATATATATATATATATATATATATATATATATATATATATATATATATATATATATATATACATACACTTCTGCTCTCTCAACCACACTCTTTTGATCACTACACATCTCTTTTACCCTTTCATGACTTACTCGATGAAACATGACACACACACACACACACACACACACACACACACACACACAATCCCACAACCACCCCTCGACTAGGGTACTGGAGGGAGGACGAACACCTGTTCCTGGCGTGGGCTGACTGTGTGTGTGTGTGTGTGTGTGTACGTGTGCATGTGTGTGTGTGTGTGCGTGTGTGTGTGTGTGTGCATGTGTGTGTGTGAGTGTACGTGTGCATGTGTGTGTGTGTGTGTGTGTGTGTGTGTGTGTGTGTGTGTGTAATTATCTCAGAAGTGGATCGTTGTCCTGGAATGTAACCTTCACAAGGAAGAACAATGTCAGCGTCTGGTCCACCTCTGTTGTTATCACGTCGCCACACGGAACCCTTCATCTCGCGCCTTAGAAAACGAAACGACAAATAACTACACAAATCTAATGATACAATTTTCACATAATTTCACAAGTTTCGCAGAATTACTCGTCCACTCAGCAGGTCAAAATGCTTAGAATTTGAAATTATCTCTATGTAACAAGTAGATGACATTCATGGGTGCCTGCCATTCCAGTGTATTGCAAAATTCATAAGAGAATAAGATACATAAATTGCGAAGGAAGATCCTAAATATGAGTTATATTCGCTGACAATGTAAACAATGTGGTTAAGAATAGTGTAATCTTTTGATATAGAATGTCAACATTAATAGTAAAACTAATATATCAAGTGGATAGTGTTAAATACAATATCAACATCGTAAGCTTATAATTCATATATCCTTTTCGAAAGAAAGGTTAGCTGGTGCACAGCTTAACTGCACTGTTGGCTTATTTGAGGTGTAGTTTCCTCCTTGTTCAGTATGAAGCGGTTCAGTGATGATGAGGTCAAGCTTGTGTGGTGCTTGCCTCAGTGCTCCAATGTCACTGCCTGTGGCCGGGTTGCCTCCTGACGAATTGTGCTCACGAGTGTCCACGACTGGAATGGTGTTTTGTGAGGAACACCCGAGTGACAGGGTCTAACCACCAGGTGCTTATGATTCGATGCTTCGAACACAGTGGGAGAAACGGGCAGTCTCTTCCCCATGCGATTAAAGATTTGTCTCGAAAGCTCGTAAAGGGGTTTCCCCCTCTAAGTGCTCAGTGATTCGGTGCTTCGGAAAAAACTGAGAAAGGTTGGGGGTCTCACCAAATACTTATAGATTCAATGCTTCGAACAGTGTGTCATTCAGTTTATGCAGGGATAAAACACCAGATCGAGAGCACCTCCCTCCGTACACCTCACTCAGGTAAGTCTGATTTAAAACTTTCAAAATTTAAAGAATTTGTAAAAGTCGATTTCTAGAACACTTTGCGGATCGTTTTTATTGTTACGACTCAAAGAGAACGAATAAACCAGGGGTCAGTCATGACCAACGTCTTTTTGTAACTTTGCTATTGGTCCAAAGAGAAGGGTCAACTTATTCATTAAGAATCTACTTCAATAGTCTCCCAAAGTAGTCGAGTTGTGGAGAACATTTCGCGAAAAAGGTAATATTCAAATTCTTCAGTAAATGGTTAAAGAGACGAGAATCTAGAATTGCTATTGTATGACCAATAAAGCGGCGCCTTCAGCTGTTCGCCTTGAACTGAGTGAAAACATGATACGGTGCAATCCTGATCCCGTACATTGAAAGTCATTGGTGTTCCAATATGACGAGTTTACCTTCTCTTATCTAGCGTCGGTTGTGAACGATAATTTTGGCCATTTCTTTAAATTTCATAAACGATCGTCATAGCGGGATACAATAGTGTTCAGACACGTTTGTATGTGCGAACAACTGAAGACAACAAGAATTAGATTGTTTAAGTATCTCCTGTAAATATCTGGTTCACGAACGATGTGGTAATGAGCCAGACAATACTTTATATTTATACCTCAGATATGTTAAGTTAAGTATGGGTGATGACAGGCTCAAGAAACAACAGATTGCCAACGCTACGTCGTAATCCTTGGGTCTTAGGATGTTATTGTACGCAAGTAATACGAAACTGTCGTCCGACCTTAACAGATTATTGTCAGTAAACCCTTCAAAGTGTCGCGATTGTGTATATTCTACTAATAACTCGTTATCAAGTTTCTGTGTACGTTCATTGCAACAAAACGTTAGTGAGAAAGATAACATAGTGGGGTTAGTGTAACTCAAAGAGCTTTGTTATTGACTAATTAACATTTTACACTGTCGTATAGTTCTGTCAATGAAGCAAGAAATTTAGGGAGGTTTTCGTTAGTAATCCATGTGAACGTTGATACTGGATGGATGAAAAGAAGAAAATCGATGTTTCTTTGAATCTTTGCACGAGAAGTGTGTCTCATCCTATACTGTGACCACAGTGTGTGTGTGTGTGTGTGTATGTGTGTGTTTGTCAGTCTGTCTGTTTGTCTCTGTATGTGTATATTTCCATGTGTGTACATATGTGGCTCTGAGGATGATGTCTGTCTATAACAAGGATATGCAACCACACATATAACCATATATTCTCATATTCATATCAGCCACAATGTGCAGGGTGGAGGGTTGTGGTGGGGGAGGGACTGATAACAGCACATGAGCACAGTGGTGTTCAATAGTTCATTTCATGAGGATGGTACTGGAATACACGGTGGTCAGTATGGCTCTGTGGAGACGCAGGAACCTGGCCTCGAGTCCTGACAGTATCATGGCTCTTCCATGGTGACTTTGAGTTGATACCTTGAGGATCTCGTTGCGTCCCTTGTGCATCAAAGGTCTGGTCTTTTTTGGCCTTACTCTCAAGGGTAAGGTCAAAGGCTAAGGCCATAATAGCCAGGGGTCGTAATGTCGTGCTTCAGGATCTGTGACCATTGTGTTTGAGGGTTGTACACAAGGGTCGTGTCGTATTGTTCAATGGTCATAAATGTAAGCTTTAGGGTCGCACTCTCGTACACAAAATGGTCGCGTCGTAGAGCTAAAGGGTCTTTCTGTCAAGCTTTGGGTCGTGAATTTGAGGTCTATCGTAGCATCGTCGTACACAAGGATCGCGTCGTAGTGCTCAAGGATCGTATCGTCCAGCTCCAGGGTCGCACCTTCGTATACACAGGTCTTGTCCTCGTGCTCAAGGCTCCTCCGTCGACGTCAAGAGGTTAGGTAAGAGATCAAATCTTGATTCGAAGCTTCTGAAGCTTGTATACGTCACATTCCTACGGTCAGAACTGAAATATATAGTATATCATGTTATTGTTTTCCTGGACAGTAGTTTCCGAAAATGATCTTATCCTGTTACCTAAGCGTGTGTTCGCCTGTTCTAGCATCTCAGAGATGGTAAACCTTCCAAGAATTAGCATCTCTGGAGTCGGAGAACAATCCATATGCTAATAACATGTGGGAGGCGTATGCAAAATATCTTCATCCTGCAGTATGAGGAATGTCTTCTTACTTCCCGGAAACTCTGAGCACGCCAGTAATGATGGCTCGTACGAGACCCACCCTCAGGTATGCCTACTGGTCACTATGGCTTTGAGATACCTGGGTGTAAACAGTGTGGCGCCCTGGACTGTCCTTTATTTAAGAATAATCCCTCACGTGAGTGTAGTGTTGATATGGTTGGTGCTCACATCGTAGTGGGGTTGTCACGGTAAATACGAACTGTAGATTGAAGACTCGTAACGCTAGGTTATGCCTAAATCTTCATATCTTTTCCTTAATGTTCCGTTTAATCGGACGATTGTTCGAAATGAACATACGGACATTTAACTGTAGCGTCCCTTTTTGTTCTTTGTCTTCCAGATTTCTCAGTCTCAATCTGTTTCATCAGGTGGATGAAGAGAAAATGGAGACTCAGCGTCAATTCTTAAATCTATTTTCCAGCATTTTGTCAACTCGTGTCTTTATAAAATTGTTACATGACGACTCTAATGAGCTCCATAAAATGTCAGGCCGACTGAACTCCTTTTGCTCACCCCTGGGACCTTTGCTCAGGCCTTCAGAACCTGTTATAACTGTGTAATCCTTTGTATTTTCCATCTCCAAAGCCATTATCTTGGAACCTGATTCGTCTATATTTTTTTTTTCATTTCATGCAACGGGTTTCAACTCTCACTTTCTGGTGCTGCCTCTCACGTTCTGCTCTTTATACTTCTCACATCTGGACCTCCTCTCCATATTGTCCCGTCTCCTCTTTCCCTTGCATTAAAGGTTCCTTTTTCCTTTATTCTTTTCCTCGTATTTCCTGTCAAATCTCAGTTCTCTCTTAACCGATATATTCCCAACCCCTTACACAAACACTCTTATTGCTCTCCATTTCTTTTATCTCTTATTTCACCTACTTCTTCTCTCCCACTTGCCTTTCCCTTTATTTCCTACCTACTCTTTCTTTACATCCCATATACTCTTCCTCCGATACCCATACGTATCCATTCTATTGTGCCTTCCGCACCCATTCCTGCCCTTAGTATTTCCCCATTATCCTCCCTAGATCATTATCCAGACCCCATCCTTCATATCCGGACCACAGCTCCTTCTTCCCCATTTCTCCCCACTGTTCCCCCACCTGCCCATGGCAGGCCATCGTCAAGGATGTCTCGTCAAAGGTCAAGCTCTCTCTCTCTCTCTCTCTCTCTCTCTCTCTCTCTCTCTCTCTCTCTCTCTCTCTCTCTCTCTCTCTCTCTGTCCTGAAGGACAACACTAGCTGACGCGGATCTTGAGTCATGTGTTTTCCTTGGAATCATCAATATCGTAAAGAAGTATTACAATATCACACTCGAGGAAATATTTGATTCAGAGAAATAGGATTGGGCTACCATTATGTTTTTTTCTTTTGCCATACCTCCAACTAAAGAGATTTTACTTTCTGAGTTTTATATCATAAGTTTGGCACACTTGGATTTCATTACTGTCGCTTTTACTGTCTATATGACAATATTATATGTGTACTCAAAGTCCTATTGTGTTCACCTCAAAGTATTTTCGAAGTAGGAGGATGTAGAAGGGATATTCTACCCTACGTCAGTCTCTGTAAACCATCTCACATTATTCATAAATGACGAAAGCAACAGATGTTTGATATCCATTTTCTATGTCCTCTCACGTACTTAACTAAATCAATATGACAAATTCCTCCGTTTTTTCCCAGTGATTTATTAAACTGTTCTCTACCTGCATTCCTTCCTGACCTCCACATGAATAATGATACAAAAAAAATGGCCAGGAATACTTGGTGTAGACTTAAGTACAACATTCATAAGTACAAAACCAAACACTGAACGATCACAAGACACGATAGTTATTTACGGTAAAGGTTTGGTGCTGAGTGTGTGATTGGTGGGCGTTGTGGCCCATTAGTCACACACACACACACACACACACACACACACACACACACACATACAAGGTTACAGATATCAGGACAAAAATACCAGTGTGTTCACCACGCCTGGAAGAGAAAAAAATTAGAAATCTCAGGTCCCCATGACTGTCCTGGCTGCAAATGTCACAGGCCTGGAACACCTCCTCCTCTTCCTCCTCCACCTCCTCCTCCTATTTCTACTCCACCTCCTCCTCCTATTTCTCCTCCTCTTCCTACTCCTCTCTATCCTTGCATGGCAATCAGAGCCTCAGAGACCTCCCCTCTCCTCCCTTACAGGATCCATCTGTCTCCCTCCGCCGGAGGATCCCTGTCTTTTTCCTCACCCTCCTTCTGCTTCCTTTCCCAGCAACATCAATGCAACCTTCTCCTTCAGAGCAGCGCCTTACGACTCTGCGTCATGGCAGTTTTGTTGTCCTTCTCCTTCACAATAGATCTCCTTCACTCTATCTTTCCTCTCACTACGTCTACAACCTTCAACCCCTTTGCCCTTTTCATACACAGCGTCCCTTTTCCTCCTCATCTGCAGACCCCCCCCCTCTTCCTCCTGCTAGTCAGGAACTGCCCTTAACGCGTGTACACCCAGCCTTGGGATCTCTCCTGGAGATGTACCGTCAGGATGTACAATCTGTCTCAGGAACTGACGTCACCAGTTCAAAAATAAAATATCTTTTTCTTTTTTTATACCGTTCGCTAGGTGAACAGCGACAGGTACTTCCTCCTACCCAGGTTTCAGTGATAGCGACAGGGACGGAGGCAAGAACGTCTTCGTCAGAAGATCTTATGACTATTCAGTTTAGCTGAAGAGATTTGTCTGTGGCTTTCTACATCCTCGTATATATTTATGTGTGGGTGTAGGATCCTTCACACGCCTCGTAAAAGTACGTAGTGTGATGTCTTCCTCTCTTGTGGTGTCAAGAGAAACATGAGTCAAATCGAGACGATGGCACAACCCTTGGGCACGACGGTGCGACCCTTGAGCACGACGGTACGATCATGGGTGTGATGACCAGGCCTTTGTCCATGCCCTTAAAGTGTCTGGTTGAAGGCCTCGTACACATACTCAAGGGTCGTAACCGTCGTTCGCAGGAGTGTCGTACCTCCGAACTCTAAAGGGAAATATATTCCGTGGGGTTCAAGGGTCGTGCTGCAGTACCCATCGGTCGTATCTACGTGCTCAAACAGTTCAGATCTGGGCGTCAGACAACAAACAACTGAACAGGAAGATCATATGGCAAGACCAGAACACAAGACCACCAACAAACTCACATGGAAGATCATTAGTCAACGTCTGGTTACACATTGAAGGCCGACCCAACAGCATAGTAGACCAACCCTCACACAACAACACATAGTCTATTTTAAATACGTGAAGTGAGGCTCGCAAGCAAGACCATTAATAACTGCTCATCAAATGCCGCCATCATCACCAACAGACAGGAAGACCAAATGAGGAATCACCAACAACTTCGCCAATCAGATCACAAGCAAGATCAAGGAGGGAGAGGCAGTCAGTGATGAAGCGGGCAGGGAGGACGGGAGGAGGGTTGGTTGATGGCGGGTGTCTGTATGTGTGTGTGTTCGTGTGTCTGTATGTGTACGTGTGCGTGTGTGTGTGTGTGTGTGTGTGTGTGTGTGTGTGTGTGTGTGTGTGTGTGTGTGTGTGTGTGTGTGTGTGTGTGTGGTGGGGTGGGGAGGGGTGAAGTTTGTGGCTACCACTGCGCCAGTCACTCAACTTTCACTCTTCAGGTCAGTGAGCGAGGGTGACACGCTGTTCTGGAGGTGTTGGTTGGCCCAGATGGCACCGCTGGTCAAGGAGTCAGTTTCATAAGTCCCATTTCTTTGTTTTCCTGTGGAGTCGGGATCAAGACGCACGTTAGTGTCGAGTCTCTATAGAGAGGATACCTATGATCCTACATGAGGAAGCAAGGGGGCATTATAGACCTATGTCATTAGGCTTTTATCAGCCTAGATCATCTATCATGAGTAGGTCTTCCGGCAGACTGGGTGACCACCGCCGCTGAAGGAAATGCCAAGCTTCGTCGCTTTGATTACCAAATGACTCGTTTTTCCGACCCTCTCATATTTTTTCTCTCGCTCGTCCTGAAGCGTTTATTCTTACGGTATTGGTCGGTAAGGTGGAATTACTCTCTTCTACTCTGATTTATTTTGAAATATATTGTGTTTGTTGAGATTTGTAAAAGGAAAACATTATAAATCTTTTCTGATCAAGTTCGGTTTAAGTTTTAGTTGCGTCTCCCTGATACTTCCTTCTCAAGGTCGAGGCAAAGAAAACGGAGGACGTATCCCCTACGTCCTATAGCATTCTTTTTTTGCCTCCGTCACCGCTCGTGCTGGAGCCAGCAATGCTTACCCTACGTCACAATGTCTTGCATCGTCAGGGACGCTTTATGACTTTGAACCTACAGGTGTACACACTTAAGTCTACAGGTGTACACACTTAAGTCTACAGGTGTACACACTTAAGTCTACAGGTGTACACACTTAAGTCTTCAGGTGTACACACTTAAGTCTACAGGTGTACACACTTAAGTCTACAGGTGTACATACTTAAGTCTACATGTGTACATACTTGAGTTTACAGGTGTATATACTTAAGAAACTTGTATATTCGCATACAATACGAACATACAAGACGAGCCTAGCGCAGTATCGCTGATCATGCGTCCACACACAACCAAACTTTCCTCCACACACATTGACAAGGACGCAGGAGCAGATCATACGCATCACACGTGGGAAATAAGATTAAGGCAAGCGTCATGAAAGGCCTGGTGATTGGCTAGCCCTACCACAGATAGCATACCGCCTCGACCAATGAAAAGGTAAGCGTCATGATCGGCCTGTTGATTGGCTAGGCCTACCACTGGTAGCATCCCGCCACGACCAATGACACTTCCTGATCGTTTCTTCTTTATAAAGTGCCATGTAGGCTTTATACTGTATCGGTCTTGGCGTCATAGCTTCACATTCGACCGTCGACTGAATGGCCGAGATTGTGCGGGATTTGATGTGATTCCAAGAGTCGTCGAGCTAGCTAGACTCTCTCTCTCTCTCTCTCTCTCTCTCTCTCTCTCTCTCTCTCTCTCTCTCTGGATCTTGTGTCACATTTATTGGAAGTCGCTGGCTGGCTATGACGTTGGTGCCTGACGTGGTTTCTGGGGGTGGAGACTGGATTGTTGCGGTGCAATAACGTCGTATTAAAGGAAATTCTGCATTGTTCTGGTTATCTGAGACTGGTGTGTGTGTGTGTGTGTGTGTGTGTGTGTGTGTGTGTGTGTGTGTGTTTAGGGGGAGGGAGGGGTTGCGTCAAAACTCAAGATTGATGGGGTGGGGGGCTTGGAATGGGGTGAGGGGCTGGGAATGGGGTGGGTGGACCCTGGTCATCCAACACGCAACCATGATTTTATGTGGGCGAGGTCAACAAGCAGGAGGGGAGGGGGAAGGGGGAGCAGTGGGGAAGCTTAGGGTGGAGCTGGGGGCTGTTGGTGGAGAGATGATGATGGGTGGTGGAGACGGGGAGAAATGATGGAGGAAATTGTGATGTTTGGTGGAGTAGGTCGTGAGGGTTAGTGGGAAGAGATACGGTGAAGGATGATGATGGAGATGATGGTTGTTAGCGATGGTTGTTGGAGTTGATGATGGTTGGTGGGGGTGGTTGAATGAGCAGGTTATGATGGAATGCTCGAACCAATGATGGAGGATGTTGGAGGAAGTAGTATTAGTTAGTTCTGGTACTGAATGTTGGAGACAACGCTGGAGACTTTAGGCCAACGAGACAATGGTGAGTGTTGGTACAGGAGCCGTATGTACCAGGATGATATCATCATGCATAATGATACAGTTGTTAGTCAATATAAGAAAATGGTACATTGTGGAGTGATGGTGATGTGATAGTGGTTGACAACGACGTAAGTAGATATTAAGAAACAGAGAGCAAGGGTGACGGTGAACAGTCGTGGACATGGTGGTGAATGTAATTTGTAATTATAGTCAAATCAGTACTTTGAAGGAGCTAAATTTTTTGTACATTGTAAGGTAGATTAGTGGAACCGTGAGCCTGTGTACATAACAACTGTATTAAACACAATAAGAATTATCTTTCAGGCAGCAGGATTCGATCCCTCGTTTCAGACACGTATATGTAATAAGAACTGCAAATCGGTAGATGATTAATCTCATACCAGATTACATACAAGCAATCAGCGTCTCACTCAAAGTTTATACTTTCGACTAAATGGATTCAGATGCTATGATGTAATGCATTGAGAATCCTTGATGTGTGTGTGTGTGTGTGTGTGTGTGTGATCCTTCACATATGTAAAGGAAGGGGATGGCGTGAGGTGAGAACATTCCTGTAATTAGTCCAGTAACTGCTGATGAACTTTTGATATCGTGATGTGGTAACAACCTCCACCTCCTACTCCTCCACCTCCACCTCCTCCTCTACCTCCTCCTCCTCTTCCACCCCTTCCTCCTTCTCCTCCTCCAGCCGCTGATGTGGCAACTCACAAGTTACGAAATGCCATTCTTCCCTCAATACGTTCAGAATGTTTAACTGAAATTTCAGAGAGAGAGAGAGAGAGAGAGAGAGAGAGAGAGAGAGAGAGAGAGAGAGAGAGAGAGAGAGAGAGAGACTTTGTGCCCTTTAGACAACCAGTTAAGCGAGCGTTTCCTATCTCCGCCTCATCTCTGGACCGTAATGAGGAGAGGAGTATCAATTGTGAGGAGGCGAACGTGGAATCAAATGGGATGTTGAATGTTGCAGTATTTCGGTAATGGCGTTGGGCGACGAGTTCTTGTTAAGTGAACAAATATGATAATCCGCTGTCCTGATAGAGGAGGTAATGGAGACTAACGAACCAAATCCTAATATATATATATATATATATATATATATATATATATATATATATATATATATATATATATATATTCACCAGTATTAAGGTGATAATCTTATCCTTAGAGCAAATCTGTATGAAGGTTTAGGGAGAACAGTTGTCAAAGAAATAATATCTTTTCTTTCCCAGTGTTTGGTGATAGTGTATCCATATAATCAATTTACTTCTTCACTTGGGAAGTATCTGTGCACAGACACACACACACACACACACACACACACACACACACACACACACACCCACACACACACACCAGGTAATTGCAAATCAATAAATCGATGGATTTAAGAACGAAATCGTTGAGTTACATGAGAGTTCAGAGCTTTTTTCTTTTTCATAAACTGGTCTTTCCACTCTTCAAGTGACTCGATTTGGTACCATGGTCTTAAGTGTGTCTCGTATCTGAAGGATTAATTGTGGAAGAAAAGGAGATCGATGGTTTAGATATGATGAAAATATAATGAAAATATAACTTCATATATATATATATATATATATATATATATATATATATATATATATATATATATATATATATATATATATATATATATATATATATAAATATATATATATATATATATATATATATATATATATATATATATATATATATATATATATATATATGCAGAGAGCTTAGTGTATATGGGTATTAGATATCTAGTGTCTTTGTCGTCGTGGTTGCATCGTGTGGTCATCTGTTCTGGGCGCTACTTAGCTCACGCGAGAAACAGCGGATATGTCTAAAGGGAATTAGGTGAAAACAGTCGACACAAATTAGCATATATGGAATATATATATATATATATATATATATATATATATATATATATATATATATATATATATATATATATATATATATATATATATATATATGATTTTCATCGAGAGAAGAAAATGAAAGTCTATTTCATTAAAATCTGATATTAAGTTAATAACTTGTAATATAATTCTAATCTTCTTAACGTGAATAACACAGACGAGGAACACTAGTATCCTTAAACCATCTTATATAAACCAGACACCAGAGGAATTATGACCTATAAATAAAACCATTCAAAGCATCGTAGTATTACATTATTCACCCAACAATTACTATCAGATGAAGTGGATGACTGTGCTCCGTCATTGAACGAGATATGCAACTTTCTCAAACGTAATTAGAAAAAGGTGATCAAGGCCTTTTGACGGCTGCTTGAGCAACAGGTGAGTGTGTGTGGTGTGTGTGTGTGTGTGTGTGGGTGTGTGTGTGTGTGTGTGTGTGTGTATGTGTGTGTGTGTGTATGTGTGTGTGTGTGTGTGTGTGTGTGTGTGGGTGGGTGAGGGTCCGTTCAGATTATAAGTATCCTGGAAGCCATCTGTCTGATGATTCTCCTCCTCAGCTTCAAACACACACACACACACACACACACACACACACACACACACACACACACACACACACACACACACAGTAGACGAGGCTCTGTCATGTTCCCACGACACATTGCTTGCGTCAGGCAGGACGATTCAGCTTCTCCTGAACCTCCCAAGAAATGGCTGGGTTTGTGTGTGATGAAAAGGCCAACTTTGACGACCATTTGTTGGGCAATGTATGTCGGTCAAGTGCATTATTTCTACACGAGTCAGATTCTTGTGAATATATATATATATATATATATATATATATATATATATATATATATATATATATATATATATATATATTGTTGTCTTCGTAATAATCAAACATTTCGTTATTTTCTTGTTATATTGTGCATATTTTTGGGACTGATTTGATTATATCATATAGGTATATCTAGTAGAAATATGGTAGTGCAAGTAAATCAATATAATGATGGTGATAATGATAATGACAATAATGATAATGATAATACCACTTATCGTTGGATCATTATCATTATCATCATTATCATTATTGTTGTTATTATTGTTATTTTTCTTATTATCATTATCATTATTACCATTGTTATCATTATCATCATTATATTATCATTATTATCATTATATTAGTATTTTTATGTTATGACAATAGTGGTGACGGAGGACAACAAAGAAAGATAAAGCAATGACTCACAAAATCAATAAGAATATTGAAAAGAAGAAGAGAGTAGCAACTGGAGACGATTTACATTAAGGAATACTTGTCTTAATGAGCAGAGTCATCACACATTTACGAAACTGACAAATGTAAATACGATAAGTTAACAATATATTTAGCAACATCATCCAGCAGCAAGATGTGGAGTGCGAGGGTGATAGACACGTGTGATGCCTCAAGGCAAAGTATTAAGATCAGGTCTTTCTCATTGTGTAATTGGTCTGCATTGCAGAGAAATCCTTAACAATTGGAAACCATTTACATGATCGTTTTTATATCAGTTGTGATTTAAGAGCGCGGAAACTGTAAACGTTGAAGATCCTTGGACAAATAAAAGTTGACAATAATTAAGATATTAAGGACTTTTAAAAACAATAAATCTACTGTTTTTGATGTGTCTTTTTTATTGTTTAATTTCATTTTTATTGTTTTTTTTTCTTCTTGATTTATATATGAATTCATGTGGGTTGCAACGCAGTTTTCGTGACCACTCGGATCAGTTCTTCAGTGAGCATTGAAATTCCCAATTCTTTTTTTTAACTGAAACCTTTTGATTTAGTGTTGAAAGTGTGCGGTCATTATTGAAATCATGAGGAACATTTTGGTTTCCCCGTTGTATATAATTAACATATTCGAAAATCAGTTTCACATCTCGATGACGTAGATCTTATTGCAATAAGGTCAAATGAGTCCAAGTTATCATTTTATGAAATGAATTAAAGTATATCAAACCTTTAGCACTTTAGCACAAATTACATTAATGAGAGAGAGAGAAACGTATGCTTTATCTCATGAGACAATAGTAGTAAGAATTACATTAAATTAAAGTAATTCTGTGCCTGGCTTTATTGAAGAATGGGAAACTAGATATGGGTTATGTGATCGGTGTTTGTGTCTTACGGGGAGAGAGTTTTACAATCATGATGCCCCAATCTCTTGACCTTATATATATATATATATATATATATATATATATATATATATATATATATATATATATATATATATATATATATATATATACCATGTTTTTACTCTTAAATGTACACACACACACACACACACACACACACACACACACACACACACACCGTCCTTAGCTCACCCTCCTGCGTTCGTGGTTTACCAACAGTAAATGGGTCAGTTAAGAGTGGTGTGGTGGTCCTGTGTCTAGCACGTTAGTTATTTTCGTCCAGGTGGATGTCGCATTGGTGCAGCGGTGTGTGTGTGCGTGTGTGTGTGTGTGTGTGTGTGTATAATGGTAAAGGGGGAGGGGGTGATCTCACTCATCCTAAAAGAACTTTTCATGAAGATGTGCCAACCACTGATCTTGATTTGGGAGGAAGCTTTGAAATCGATGTTTCACGCCGATAACCAAATCTGTGATGGAAGTGTTCGAAGCTCGTGGTTCGGAAAGAATGTTTCGAAGCAGTGGTGGCAGGTCGGACGAACTCTTATAAATATATCCATTGTTCCGATAGGAATTTTAAGACAATAACATCTGTGTGGGAAGTTGGTTTGTATTGTGTTCATGAGAGGTATTGAGGTCTTGAATACTGTATGCTGTCAAGTTGTCTTTCATAACACATAGTATTGAATACCAAGAAAAGTGAAACGGGTTCTCATGTAGTGTCAGTAGCGAAGACAAAACATCTTGTACAACAAAGCAGAACAAATCTGACAATTAAGAGACCGTTTTTTGAAGAAAATGAGAAATAGAGGAAACTGAAATAAACAGAATTGAGCAAGGACAGTGGGGGTCTGACCCCATGTGACCTACCTTAGTCATGACCTTAGTGGTACAGTTCCATTTGTCATGCTCGAAACTTCAAGTTCGGAACGTGATAAGTCCTTTCATATAAAGATCAGATATAGCTTTTATAAGTTCTTATGTCTGACTCATCAACATTCCTTCTGTTGATCTTTTTATCGTATGATATTAGCGAAATTCATTTGAATACCATCCAAGGCAGATTCATAGATTTTTACCTGTTTCGCACAATAATCTTAAAAGTCCTATGATAAAATATATATATATATATATATATATATATATATATATATATATATATATATATATATGTATACGCATATATACTTTTCCATCGACAATATGTGAAGTATTTCTGTCTTTCATAGCGGAAGGGATCTAACTCTAATCTCACATATTTGAAGAGATAGCTGGACAATAGAATGTCACACGTTGTTTATATATATATATATATATATATAAAAGAACACTTTGATACTGTAATTCAAACGGTTTTTGAAATATCTTTCAAAAACTCCAATAAAATTTTTCGGCACAAGGAATGTGGGTCTGGTGTAGGTATTATTGTTGACAACTGAGAGAAGTTGTTTCAGTTATGTTGTGCGGTCGGAGTCGGTCCAAACCGGTCAGTCTGCCGATTCGTATGTATCGTTAGCAAGGTAGCAGCAGGAACATACAAAGGAAGGCCACATTCGCTCAAATCCATTCTCTAGCTATCGTGTGTGATGCACCAACACCACAGCTCCCTATCCACAACCAGGCCACACAGACCTTTCCATGTTTTACCATGGACGTGTCACATGCCCTGGTTCAGTCCACTGACATCACATTGATCCCAATATTCCACATCGTTCCAGTTCACTCTCCTGTGCACGTCTTTCACCCTCGTGAAAACCCTTTTTCTCTCTATCCTTCCATCTCAAATTTGGTTTCCACGTTCTTCTTGTTCCCTCCACTTCTGACACATATCCTCTCTGTCAACTTTCCCTCAGTTACTCTCCAAATATGCATAAGCCCTTTCAGCACACCTTCTATAGGTCTCTCTCAACCACACTCTATATTGCCACCTCTCTCTCTTACTTTTTCAATACTTACTCAATACAACTACCTCGCACCACACATTGTCCTCAAACATTTTATTTTCAACACACCTACCCTCCTCCTTACAGCCTTATCTTTAGCATATGCCTCGCACCCATACGATATTGTTGAGAGTACTATCCTTCCAAACATACCCAATTTTGCCTTCCCAGATAACGATCTGTCTTTCCACACGTTCTTCAGAACTCCCAGAACCTTCACCCTCTCTCCAACCTTATGACTCACTTCTGAAGTTTATTGATACTCCCCCACTCAAACTCTCATTGCCCTCTTTTTCAACCTCTATTCTACCTCAAGACCTCATGCTTCTTTCTCTTGTACATCCTCCATTATATGCACTCTTTTCCTGTAAGTGTGGTCCAAACTCATCTTTTTTCTCTTTCACTGGCAACTTAACGTCATTCCACCACTCACTACCTTTTCTAATCTGCCCACCTCCTACCTTTCACATGCTACATACTTTCACGTGCCATCATTGCTTCCCTAAATACCTCCCATTCCTTATCTACTCCCCTTTCTTCATTTACTCTCACCTTTTGTCCTTCTAAAATCAATTTTTCCTAGTATTTCTTCACATATCTCTTTTCGAAGCTCAGTTACTCTCACCACTCTCTTCCATGACACGGACATTGCTTCCTATTTTCTGAAACCGCTACAAATCTTCAATCTGGCCTACACAAGATAGTGATCCCACATCCTACCAGTTGACCCTCTTAGCACATTTACATCCAAAAGTCTATCTTTTACACTCCTATCAATTGATATGCCATCCAATAATGCCAACTCACCATCTCTCCTACTCATATACATATACTTATGTATGTCCCTCTTTCTACACCAGATATTTCCAATCACCAGTCCTTTTTCTACACACAACTTCAGTGGCTGTTTACCAATTCCATACAAAACACTGAATACCTCATTCCCCAAATGACACCCTCAAATGCCACTACTCTTCTCCTCTAGCCAACCCATGACTTTACACCTAAGACAATTCCAAACCATTCCTCCCTTTACCCTTATATCTATCTATCTATCTATCTATCTATCTACATATATATATATATATATGGCTGATTCATGTGAGAAACTGCAGAAGCTGGTGACTGAGTTTGGTAAAGTGTGTGGAAGAAGAAAGTTAAGAGTAAATGTGAATAAGAGCAAGGTTATTAGGTACAGTAGGGTTGAGGGTCAAGTCAATTGGGAGGTGAGTTTGAATGGAGAAAAACTTGAGGAAGTGAAGTGTTTTAGATATCTGGGAGTGGATCTGGCAGCGGATGGAAACATGGAAGCGGAAGTGGATCATAGGGTGGGGGAGGGGGCGAAAATTCTGGGGGCCTTGAAGAATGTGTGGAAGTCGAGAACATTATCTCGGAAAGCAAAAATGGGTATGTTTGAAGGAATAGTGGTTCCAGCAATGTTGTATGGTTGCGAGGCGTGGGCTATGGATAGAGTTGTGCGCAGGAGGATGGATGTGCTGGAAATGAGATGTTTGAGGACAATGTGTGGTGTGAGGTGGTTTGATCGAGTGAGTAACGTAAGGGTAAGAGAGATGTGTGGAAATAAAAAGAGCGTGGTTGAGAGAGCAGAAGAGGGTGTTTTGAAGTGGTTTGGGCACATGGAGAGAATGAGTGAGGAAAGATTGACCAAGAGGATATATGTGTCGGAGGTGGAGGGAACGAGGAGAAGAGGGAGACCAAATTGGAGGTGGAAAGATGGAGTGAAAAAGATTTTGTGTGATCGGGGCCTGAACATGCAGGAGGGTGAAAGGAGGGCAAGGAATAGAGTGAATTGGAGCGATGTGGTATACCGGGGTTGACGTGCTGTCAGTGGATTGAATCAAGGCATGTGAAGCGTCTGGGGTAAACCATGGAAAGCTGTGTAGGTATGTATATTTGCGTGTGTGGACGTATGTATATACATGTGTATGGGGGGGGGGCCATTTCTTTCGTCTGTTTCCTTGCGCTACCTCGCAAACGCGGGAGACAGCGACAAAGTATAATAAAATAAAATAAATATATATATATATATATATATATATATATACAAAGTTAACCCTGGAATCATATATAGTAAAGTACCAGCCTCGCTAGACAATAGTACTTAACCCTGATGGTAACAATGACCGGTGCGCAAGGGTATTATGACATACACATCAGTTGTAATGGTTCAGTTGGTGTAAGTGTCGTGGTTCTAATCAAATTGTCCTTTTGAAATAATCAGTTTGCAGCATTTAATAACGCTTCTATACACAAGACAGGAGAGTATTATTTCATACTGCAGTTGAAGCTCTTGTATTTGACAATGCTAAGTACATAATGATGAAAGAACTTACCTACAAAAAAGAAATCAGAATAAAGAACATAATTTATACTTTTAAAGACTGCATTCAACAGTCCCTGTTTCATGAAACCTTCAGATTCGTATGTCATGATACGCCAAAAAACAGACCAAACCTTGAGCCAAGCTGCAGGAAGTACACACACACACACACACACACACACACACACACACACACACACACACACACACGTACAGAACATGTACTGCGCCATTAAAGACATTTGCCCCGTAGTATTCGTTGACGAGCGTCATTGGCAAGTCTGACCACAAAGAAATATTTTCCTTGTGTGATTCTAAGAGTAATTCCCGCCGAACATAAGATTGTGTAATTTCTTTTTCTTACTCTGTTTATTTATGTGTGTTTCTATACATGCATGCATGTATGTACATGTGCGTCTGAAATGTGTATGCGGTGTGTGTGTGTGTGTGTGTGTGTGTGTGTGTGTGTGACTGATCATGCGTGTGTGAATGCCCTTCACTCACATGAACCACACGTTTCTGTGCATTCATTAATTTCTTTCAGCGTTAGTGCGGCGTTGGCTCTGCTTGCTCTCTCTCTCTCTCCCCACAAGTAAAGGTTGCGTTGCGATGACCTCCCTCAACTGTTGGTGGTAAAAAAGATTACTACCGGGTCCTGTTGTAGAGCAATACTTTTCCTAGTGTTCTTGCATGATAGTCTTGCTTGAATTATGTAGTCTGATCTTTTTTTCATATTGTATTACGGAGTGTGATCGTAAAGCGGTTTATTCTTTTTTTTTTTGCTCGATTCCGCTCATGAATTGTGATCAAAACAGTGTCTCTGACAGTATTCCAATTGCACTTTTTTTGTAGTTTACTCTCTCTCTCTCTCTCTCTCTCTCTCTCTCTCTCTCTCTCTCTCTCTCTCTCTCTCAAGATGCTATTCAGGTGTGACACTCTACCACTTCCTCGATCCCTGTACCTTGCAACACACAGCCCCCTCCATCATCCCTAGTGTATGGGTGTCTTGCATTAGTTCGAAGTTTACTCGCTCTGTGGTACATGGCGCTGGTGGCTCAGTCCCCTTCCCATCAAGACAACACAAGATGAAAATATTTGATTGACTAACATCATGGCGATACTCTGTTTCTATCTTGACTTTCTTTATTTTTGTGAGCAACATAACGGGTGGTTTGTCTCGCCATATGTTTACATCTTGGACAAATCAAAATACAAATTTTTTCTCACATTTCTACCGTCCATACGCTTCCTATTGCTAAATTTCCACTAATTTGTGCTTCTGAGAGATAAGATATGAATTCAGTAATTTCAGAATAGCCTGATATATCCTTTAAGTGTGTTTGGGAAATTCATGGTCTTGATGCACTTTCATACATCAGGAAAATCTTAAACAAGAGGAAACATTGTAAGCGAAGAGAAGAAGGAAAAATTATCAAAATTATAACGAATTGGAAAATCAACTGAACATCGTCTTACAATAGATAGATCTAGGAAATTCATTCGGCTTAAAGCAAAGCGATATCTCTTAATGACTGTATAAACTCGTTTGCATATATATATATATATATATATATATATATATATATATATATATATATATATATATATATATATATATATATATGAATCAAGGTAAAGCCTCGCTTTTGATTGATCCAGAAGAAAGATAAAGTAGCCATCATTATACTAGGATTTCATCTATCCATAATAACTGGTAAGGTATTGGAACATATGTCGTGAGTAAAGCAGGAAACTCATGTTCCTGTAATACTTAACAAAGCTGATGCGCTTTTTTTCTCTAGGTGTTTGTTCTAGATTACTAGGAAACGAGTCAGTTCTAGCGTTACTTGGCCTTGCTGGACGGTAAGGTCATAGGTCACAGAGTGAAACACAGAGGAGGTCACCCTGGTCAGTCTTGAGGTTTTCTTTCTCTAAATCCTTTACAATTATTGATGTTTCTATAAAAAGACGATTGATTTCTTTTTCATATAATAGGGAGGTCGTCCCCAAGTGAATGCATACGAGAGGACAACTTATACTTCATAACAAGGTCATCACGACTTATCTGTGTGTAGTTAGAGATAATATTCGTATGCTTAATTACCATAGATAACAAGCCTGAGCGACGGAAGCGTGTTCATTAAGACAAATGGTAGTTAATTAGAATCATCCAACCTCATCAGACCTCACTCACGTCCTGTTTTTCAAGTGAGGGTTTTGTGTCCTGTACGAGCAGCTCTTTAGAGGTAGTTATGGGAGTAGTTAGAGAGAGAGAGAGAGAGAGAGAGAGAGAGAGAGAGAGAGAGAGAGAGAGAGAGAGAGAGAGAGAGAGAGAGGATCAACTGGTGATAAAGTGAGGTCTCTTTGTTCTTAATTAAGCCGCCCTTGTGGTGGACTATAGCGGCTCTCAGGGGTCCAGCTACTGCATAGCGGCTTCGCTTTCTAGTTTACTAGTTCTTCTAGAACCTCGTCCACACACACACACACACACACACACACACACACACACACACACACACACATACAAACTGTATACATGAGCTTACATACGTGCCTATAAAGATAAACATACCGAGCTCATGTATATACATATATGGAAATGCATTAATGCAATAGGTTGGTGTTGTTCTGTACCACAGTGAGTCATCTTGTACACGTGTCACACGTCATGTGTGCCTCACAGCTTCTCACTTACATCATTATTTACTTTTTACGATGCAGGTGAGGTCAGTGCAGTCACCTAGGCCCCCTCCACCCTGACCCAGTACACGAACTGGCCATCAAACAGGCCTAGTTTAGTGCCAATTACTCTCCTACAGTTCAGACACTATGCATAATTGCATATATGTATCTAGAATATGTATATATACACAATATATATATATATATATATATATATATATATATATATATATATATATTTTTTTTTTTTTTTTTTTTCAAACTATTCGCCATTTCCCGCGTTAGCGAGGTAGCGTTAAGAACAGAGAACTGGGTCACTGAGGGAATATCCTCACCTGGCCCCCTTCTCCGTTCCTTCTTTTGGAAAATTAAAAAAAATTGAGAGGGGAGGATTTCCAGCCCCCCGCTCCCTCCCCTTTTAGTCGCCTTCTACGACACGCAGGGAATACGTGGGAAGTATTCTTTCTCCCCTATCCCCAGGGATAATATATGTATATATATATATATATATATATATATATATATATATATATATATATATATATATACATAATCCACTGTTTTCTCGGGCGGTAATCGAGCCTGGACACTATATCATAAGACAGGTATTAAGCAATGACCCAGCGAAACAGCCAGCGACCCACCACATCCAATTTGCCAATAAGATGTAAAGATTGGGATGTGGAATGGGGTGTGGGGGGGGGGGGAGTGGTTCTGAGAGCTGGTTGGAGAATTATGTATAATAAGCAACGTGTAATTCATCATTCATCGCTTCAAATTTGAAAAAAAGAAAGATTGTTTTTCTGAAATTTCATTTCACGATTTTTGAATTGTACAATCGCTGGTTAAGTACATGCAGCTCAAAAGGCTTTCCTGAAAATCATGTAATGATGGTTCTTGTTAATGATTGCCATGCCAGTTTTCTGGGTTATGAACTAAATCATATTCGAAGAAACCATTGAAAATGTTCGAAACTCGTCCTGCACACATTTTCCTTTTCCGGTGCATTTTCGGTGACGATCATGAGTTATAATAATAATAACAATAAGGCTGATCTTGTTATATTTTCTACAGCCAAACTTTATATATAATCAGTATGTTATCAGCTACTTACTTTCTCGATCGTTAATGTTAGAACGATCGTTTGCGGAGGTACTCACTTAACTGGTATTGTGGGCCATGACTGCACACTCTCATGTCAATGTTCACATCGTCATTTGATGTTACAACATAGCAAGACGTGTTACCTCAGCCGGACTCGCTGGTAACGTATTATCTCTCATTCTAAAACACAGATTTCCTTAATATATATCTTTTTTTTTTTCCTTCCTAACTGCGTTCTTAAAAGCTCAGCTTGCGAGCTCAGCTTGCGCCACTCTTCTCGACAGATAAGCTGGATTTGTGCTGCTGCTGAGGGGGGGGGGGGGGAAAGAGGAGTGGTCAGTGTGTTACACTGTAATCAGCACCGCTGACCTGCACCGCTGAGCTGCACCGCAACATTGTACTGCAGCGTCAGTTTTGGGTAACAATGTGTAATGGTCGTTCCCTGCGTGTCTTGTGATCTGGGTTATAACTGCCGAGATGCTTGGGTGAATGGAGTCTGCCTCTGTCTGTCTGTCTGTCTGTCTGTCTGTCTGTCTCTCTCTCTCTCTCTCTCTCTCTCTCTCTCTCTCTCTCTCTCTCTCTCTCTCTCTCTTTTCCTACCATCGACCTACATGCAGCAATTCCATCACCACCCTCGTACCTTCCCTGACCAGTTAAGTAAACAACGCGAGACTTGCGGGTAGTTACAGGTGGTTAGGGCGGATGACAGCGCCATATGCGACCGAGAGAAGAAGCAACACGTCTCTTTTGCCACCATGACAAACTGCAGTAAATCACAGTTTTCTGTCAACTGGATAAATATGGGAGAACCTGTTGAATCCATGATTCATGTCACCCCCATTTTCTCCCCTACCCTCAACACACACACACACACACACACACACAAACAACTTGCCAATTTCGACCTGAACTGAACTAAATGAAAGACATCAACCTCGAATCCTTTAGATCATACCAAGTTCCACTGGCAATATCATCAATATCAATTTCGTCAGATATATTATTGCTTTTCACTTTCGTTGATAAGGTCAGTTAGAGTGAAGGCAGAGGAACGTATTATGTCAATAATGACTGACTAGTTCGCAGTTCCTACGGCATTAAGAGCCACACTGGCAGTTAGGATGTGTATGATCTTATATATATCATTTTGATCACTTGAAAAAGCTTCAAAAGTTTCTATTAGTGGTAATCAACTTCACGTTAACGACCTTAATTGATCCTGGCAGTTGATAGGCATGAATTCCTAATAACAAGCCAACCATCGTTTGGCCAATATCGTTGATTGGTAAATGATTTATAGTCTACATTTCACCAATAAAGTAGCGATCAAGATAAGATTTGTAGACACGTACGAAAACTTGATCGTAGGTATGAAAATAAGAATAATGCACACCCGGCTGTGTGTGTGTGTGTGTGTGTGTGTGTCTGTGTGTGTGTGTGCGCGTGTGTAATTTGTATAAGTGTATGTTTAACGACCCTTGAATCATTGTGTTAATGACATACATAACGTAAGAAGATCGTCTGCATTATGTCTCTAAAGCTGCTTTATCCCAGCATTACGCCATAAAGCGACACTCCACTAACGCTAAATGAATATAATTCAACTTTATAATACATGTCGTCTGTCAGGTAGGAGTAGTGAGGTGGGTGTGTGTATCATCGTGCATGGTCAACATGCGGCGTAATAGACACAAGCCTCAGCTACTGGCTCCTCTACCACGCATGCTTCATGACCCCCCAGGAGTCGCTGGCCAGCCAACCAACCCACCTGGGCGGCGGCTGTGACCTCCTTGGTTGTCCTGCTTTACACACACACACACACACACACCTATCTCGTTGCTCAAGTCTTGCCAGATCACCTTGCTTAATCTTAAGTTCTAGTTCTGCGTCCCGGACCTGACTTGCTCAGCTCGGCTGTGTTATCTC
>NC_092243.1:2462500-2480000 GCF_036320965.1 Panulirus ornatus | reverse complement strand
TTAGACCACTTCAGCCTGATAATACTGGAAGGATCGAGAGGTTAGACCACTTCAGCCTGATAATACTGGAAGGATCGAGAGGTTAGACCACTTCAGCCTGATAATACTGGAAGGATCGAGAGGTTAGACCACTTCAGCCTGATAATACTGGAAGGATCGAGAGGTTAGACCACTTCAGCCTGATAATACTGGAAGGATCGAGAGGTTAGACCACTTCAGCCTGATAATACTGGAAGGATCGAGAGGTTAGACCACTTCAGCCTGATAATACTGGAAGGATCGAGAGGTTAGACCACTTCAGCCTGATAATACTGGAAGGATCGAGAGGTTAGACCACTTCAGCCTGATAATACTGGAAGGATCGAGAGGTTAGACCACTTCAGCCTGATAATACTGGAAGGATCGAGAGGTTAGACCACTTCAGCCTGATAATACTGGAAGGATCGAGAGGTTAGACCACTTCAGCCTGATAATACTGGAAGGATCGAGAGGTTAGACCACTTCAGCCTGATAATACTGGAAGGATCGAGAGGTTAGACCACTTCAGCCTGATAATACTGGAAGGATCGAGAGGTTAGACCACTTCAGCCTGATAATACTGGAAGGATCGAGAGGTTAGACCACTTCAGCCTGATAATACTGGAAGGATCGAGAGGTTAGACCACTTCAGCCTGATAATACTGGAAGGATCGAGAGGTTAGACCACTTCAGCCTGATAATACTGGAAGGATCGAGAGGTTAGACCACTTCAGCCTGATAATACTGGAAGGATCGAGAGGTTAGACCACTTCAGCCTGATAATACTGGAAGGATCGAGAGGTTAGACCACTTCAGCCTGATAATACTGGAAGGATCGAGAGGTTAGACCACTTCAGCCTGATAATACTGGAAGGATCGAGAGGTTAGACCACTTCAGCCTGATAATACTGGAAGGATCGAGAGGTTAGACCACTTCAGCCTGATAATACTGGAAGGATCGAGAGGTTAGACCACTTCAGCCTGATAATACTGGAAGGATCGAGAGGTTAGACCACTTCAGCCTGATAATACTGGAAGGATCGAGAGGTTAGACCACTTCAGCCTGATAATACTGGAAGGATCGAGAGGTTAGACCACTTCAGCCTGATAATACTGGAAGGATCGAGAGGTTAGACCACTTCAGCCTGATAATACTGGAAGGATCGAGAGGTTAGACCACTTCAGCCTGATAATACTGGAAGGATCGAGAGGTTAGACCACTTCAGCCTGATAATACTGGAAGGATCGAGAGGTTAGACCACTTCAGCCTGATAATACTGGAAGGATCGAGAGGTTAGACCACTTCAGCCTGATAATACTGGAAGGATCGAGAGGTTAGACCACTTCAGCCTGATAATACTGGAAGGATCGAGAGGTTAGACCACTTCAGCCTGATAATACTGGAAGGATCGAGAGGTTAGACCACTTCAGCCTGATAATACTGGAAGGATCGAGAGGTTAGACCACTTCAGCCTGATAATACTGGAAGGATCGAGAGGTTAGACCACTTCAGCCTGATAATACTGGAAGGATCGAGAGGTTAGACCACTTCAGCCTGATAATACTGGAAGGATCGAGAGGTTAGACCACTTCAGCCTGATAATACTGGAAGGATCGAGAGGTTAGACCACTTCAGCCTGATAATACTGGAAGGATCGAGAGGTTAGACCACTTCAGCCTGATAATACTGGAAGGATCGAGAGGTTAGACCACTTCAGCCTGATAATACTGGAAGGATCGAGAGGTTAGACCACTTCAGCCTGATAATACTGGAAGGATCGAGAGGTTAGACCACTTCAGCCTGATAATACTGGAAGGATCGAGAGGTTAGACCACTTCAGCCTGATAATACTGGAAGGATCGAGAGGTTAGACCACTTCAGCCTGATAATACTGGAAGGATCGAGAGGTTAGACCACTTCAGCCTGATAATACTGGAAGGATCGAGAGGTTAGACCACTTCAGCGTGATCATACTGGAAGGATCGAGAGGTTAGACCACTTCAGCCTGATAATACTGGAAGGATCGAGAGGTTAGACCACTTCAGCGTGATCATACTGGAAGGGTCGACAAAAAGACGATTCGAAGCAAAATGATAAAAACGTAAAGAAAAAAAATAATGTCCATAGAACACGTTCCAGTTGAGTCTCCTGGGTGGATGACGAGTGGGTCCACAACACTAGGGATTACGGTGGAGCGGCACCGTCCACTACGGGGGAGGGGCACCGTCCACTACGGGGGAGGGGCACCGTCCACTACGGGGGAAGGGAACCGTCCACGGAGGGCCAGAGAGGCGTACAACGTCACACTCCCTCAGATTCCTGAGGGAGCAGCAGACACACCCGTGGACCCGTGGACGAGGTCAGCATACACACACACACACACACACACACACACACAAGCGGCTGCAGCACAGCAGCGACGCGGAAGCCTGACCTTTCGTACATTATCATGACGAGCCATTTCACTAATGGTCTTATATATATATATATATATATATATATATATATATATATATATATATATATATATATATATATATATATATATAATACTCTTCGATTTTTTCGATTTTCACGTGATTGTATCTCATGTTACCTATTTTTCTTTCAAATTTTCTGTCCAACTTGTCAGTGTAAAAGAGATTTTGACCTAACTCAACCTGACTAACACTTTGTCTTTGTTTTCATAAAAATTTTCCTACCTGTTTTCAAAAATTTTCCTAACCATATCTTTCGACGTTTGTCGTTGTCCTCCACATATGGGTTTTTATAAAGACACTGAAAAATTTTTTTTCGGTTTCTCAAGAAATGGATTTTGATTTCAGACAATTTCGTCGTGGTGAAACATTTAACCTCAAGAATCATGAACACTGGCCTTTAGAACGGCTCTCTGAGAGGTCCACTTCACTCAGAACGATTCTAACTCAGAAATATCTATCTAGTGTCTATTTCGAATCTATAGATTCTGTCCCAGTCGCATGGGCTGCGTGAAGTGCATATACGAACCCTTTTTGTTGGAAATGATTTCCTCAGATCCGAGAGAAGACAGACACACCCTCCTCCGTGCCCACTAAAGTGTCTGACTCACAGTAATAGTTTGTTAATTCATTAATCAGGAAGTTGGTCGTAAACTAAACCATGGCTTTCAACATTGCTGCTCACGACGCGAACCTTTCTCGCTTTCCTAAACCTCACTAGAGGACATGCCAGGTTTTCCTTGACAAGATGATGCAGGATATATCTTCCTCGACTGAGCTTTGCCCGTAGAACAAGACGGTTTCTCTCCTGTCCTGAATGCTTCTAGCATCGCAGGCATCTGTCACGTACTCTCGCCTCTCTTTGGTGTTTTGTCATGAATACACTCTACCATTTTTCCCTATTGAAATAGTTGGAGTCTTTCTTGTTATTCTGAGGTTTATAGGACAAGTGTTCGAGTTTTCCTGTTCACTTCATGTAGGAAAATAAAAGTCGTTTAACTAGGTGTACAACAGTGTCGGCTGTTGAGCAGCTGGCCATGGGAAGGGTCATGCAGGAGGAAGCTGTATGTCTTGATGATTGCATGACACCCTATCATGTTTACGAGGGAGAATTAGTGCCAAGCTTGAAATAATAATCTCTCACACACACACAAACATTATCTATTTCTTTGGTCTCAGATCTTACCATTACCATACTCACGGCCATCAATATCAACAACAGGATTAACTCCTTCCATCCTGTGTCACAGTTAAGGACCATCTAGATGTCCTCATCTCTTGCGTCTCAGTCAAGAGCCTGCTCTCCCTAATCCCCGGTTGTCACTTGTTACACAGAAAACTCTACAGTTTCCGAAGCCACTTAGATTATCTCGGAATAACGATTGGATTCCCCTCACCTAAAAGGAACCGATGCTTGAAAGTGTGCTTTGTATGGGCGAGCAGACTTATGCCACAATACGAAACTCCAGGCCAACGACAGAAGGCCGACTTGATCTACATGTCCTCACCTCTTGTTGTGAGCGACGACGCTACTCTACTCTGCCCATTCCATCGATGTTTCATTTCCAAAAGAATAGTGATTTTTTTTTTTGAGTCCACGAATTAAGAAATGTGTCACAGCGCTTAAGTGGCGACCTGAGCCTCGCCCCGCCCGCCCCCATGCCTTTAATCCTCAGTCTCAGAAAACTGGTGAACCATTACGGTACGACTGGTATTTCACGACGCGCAAGTCAAGGAATGATTAATGTTAGGAGCTGTCAGCCTGAGCATCAAGACTGGTGTGTGTGTGTGTGTGTGTGTGTGTGTTTCATGGTGGCGCCTACGTCTCGGTACTCGTAGTGCAACCGACCCCGCGAACTTGGCGGCGCAAAAACTGGCGGGAAACTCGACCCGCTTTTTGTTTTTTTTGAGGCCAATTACATTCTGTTTTAAGCTACACTGCAAGGAAAAAGTGTTCCAGATCTACATTCGTGGTGGTAAATCATTTACGCTCGGCAGCGAAGTTCTCGATGAGAGATCTGACGGTACACAGGAAGTCCAGAGATAATATATTTCCCCTTCACACAAGATAAGCGCCATTGTCACCCGAGATAAATGGTATGGGTTTATCTCGTCTTAACTCGAGAGATGTCCACATAACATGAGCTAATTAAACTACAATTTCCTTCATAAGAATAATTTACGAGATGGAGATCTCAGATGTATGCAGTCTACCTTTGTGGAATAGTTTTGATGTCTCTCTTTTCATAACATGTGCAACGCGTTCAGATTTCTTAAGCGTTTAGAAAAGCCACTGTTATCTGACTTTAATTTCTACATATAGAACCAGTGGCTGGACCAGTTTATGATTAACTTTATATTCTTCTGAACAACGAAAGGTGTAACTGAATACAATCCAGTAAAGACTCAAGATATTTAGTAGGTGGAGAACACAAACTTCACTCGGCTATGATCTCAAAGTGTTCTCAAAATGCGTCTCAGTTGCGCTCAATGAAGATTGTAAACCGTTCCACAAACTGTACTGGTCATGTTGCACAAACTGTACTGGTCATGTATCAAAAATAACCACACAGTTTCTACCAGTAAATTTCGGACGCTTGTTTACTTAATCACAGTCTAAGAAATATATTATCACTATTACAACTGTGCGAACTGCCACAGTGTTCAAGAATGTAAGATCAGAAAGTCAGGACGGATGTTCTTGCTGTTAACACAAAGATAAGATATAACTCCGGTTCATAAGACATCAGAACATATTGCTTCACCCAAAATAACTCCTCACTCGGTTACTAACTCATGCTTCGATGATTGAGTGAAAGATAAGTGCTATATGTAGCATGTGAGCACGTTTCTTATCTCTGACTTCTTGAATCACTTACAGTGCTTCAGTAGTTCAGTCTGGTGTCAGCACCTTAGTTATCAGCGTCTCTACCTCGGCTGCTTCAAAGGTTTAGAATGTGTTCCGGACGCTACTCACATCTGCGTCTCGACCAGGACCATGAAATCTTTCTGTGGTTCTTGTTATACCGTGACTACGGTCGGAGAGCTAAGTCACTGGTGAAACCTTTGTCCACGATCGAGTCTTATGAATACCACACACACACACACACACACACATACACACACGTTAGTCTAAGCTGGGTCTCTGAATGCCATTAATTACCATAACAATTACCACAAGAACTTCTCAACTACTCCTGCAGCGGCCAGACCTCTTGGGTGTCTCTCCTGGCCAGACCTGACAAGAACGGTGTGGTAGCCTGAAGGTCAGGCCATCACACCTTCAAATTTGTTTTCTCTGCGTTTTATGGTGTGATAATAGACTCGGCGTAAACAATCTCGAAGACTCTCTCTCAGCTGAAAACGCATGTTATAAACACACACACACACACACACACACACATACACATACACACACACAAAGACACACACTTATATATATATATATATATATATATATATATATATATATATATATATATATATATATATATATATATATATATATATATATATATATAAGAATTAATTTCAAAACAGAAAAATGTATAACAACGTCTAAGACAGGCATTTTCCTTGTTTTGAAGAGTACACATCCATGAATTGCTTTGTGTCGTGAATAATCACATGATCTTAAGAAACATTCTCACATCACCAGAAAGTAACACATGTGTAGCGTTTCAAATAAATCTAAATAATTGTAATTCTTACTGCGATTTAAAGTGGCTTACATGTAGTGGGGTTCGAACCCAGTCTATGGCAATGGGATTTCTAATATACCGAAGCTTTCAGGGATCCAATCGTGGAGTCAGACTGGTACTTACTCAAAGGCTTGAGGCTTTAGGGTCATGAGGTATTGCTCATCTCAGTCATACATTTAGGGTTTTATTAACTGGCTGCTAGAAACCTTGGGCTAAACACAATCTAACCTTTTCTATCAGGGGTTTATAAACCTCTATATGTACTTTATATGTACCTGTGCAGGTTAATGTTTTTGTCTCAGAACTTGAAAGGAGAATTAGAATTATTTCTTTCTTTCTTCATGACGAGGCGCTTGCCAGACAATCAGTATATCTGAAAAGTTCATCTGTAGCGAGATAATACATTACCAGTAACGTTTCTAGGAAGAGAATAATCCACCTTATCCTTGAATAAAATTGATCTTATATTACATTATTCATTTATAAGGATCTTTTTTACAACACCTGAATTACCTTGTGAATCCCGATGCACTTTTTTTCTTATCCCAGGACACTGCAGGACTATCACCTTTGTTAGAAAAGGATGTTAATGAACGGATCTTTCCCAGAGCTGTGTGGAACAGTCGAGGATACTAATACATACGTTAGATCACGAGTGAAATATAAAGCATTTATCTTGAAATAGCGAGCGACCACATTTGTTCTCTTTTTTTTTTTTTACATTAAATCTTCAGGTTTTTACCAGTGGGTTGAGTCGACAGTTACTGGACTGGGTTAGCGGACACTACAGTTAGTGGAGTGGTGGGTCGACCCAGTGGTTGTTAGGTCACATGTTTTCTCTTCGTCCACTTGTAAAACGAGAACATTTAGATTTACAGACTCGATCCTTGTTTAGCTACAATTTCTAGATGATTAAACGATAATCTAGCTCGTAGGTGTAGATAGATGGTAGTGATTAACCTAGAAGATAGTGATTAAGTTGTATTTATTACTGATGTTAGTGACAGAATCTGTGTTAGGTTAGGTTTGTTTTAGTGGCTAGTTTAACTAACTAGCCTTGAGGAGGTTTGATCAAAGCTGTTCTTAATCAACATAGGTTTAGGTATTCAAGTCGTATAAAGTAACTAGATTAAGTTAATCTAATCGAAAACTTTATTCGAATGATTTTGTAACTTGAATACTTCATGGAATCTCAAGCAAGGAACCCAAGCAGTTCCTCGAAGTCTACCGTTCCAAAAGGAAAACAAAAAAGTTTACAACAGATACGACAAGTTTAAGTACATTATTTTTTGTTTTGTTTGGCATGTTGTTAACGTTGCCAGATCTTCTGAATATCGACCATCCACATGCAAGACTCACTACGTGACTGGCAGCCATTGCCATACTGTGAAAGTGAGTCATTGTAACCGTTTATAAGGGAAGATGGTGCTCCTGTTGACGCCACTGTTGACCCTCCCTCTGTTGGCCATGGCCATTTGGGGAAGCAACGGAGAAAAGGAAAGAAGAATTAATTTTTTTTTCAGGTTTATCTCTTCGTCCTCCTCACCGCCGTAAATGGGGAGACACAAAGGGAAATTGACCAATATGTTTGGGTTTTCCCTCCACATATAAGTGTGCAAGTCATCAGACGATTACCTTGGTGGAGGCTCATAGGTGAAGTGGTATTCCTTAACAATGTAATGTTGATATGATGGTATTATAGGCACACACACACACACACACACACACATATATATATATATATATATATATATATATATATATATATATATATATATATATATATATATATATATATATATGTTTGTGTGTGTGTTTGTGTGTATGTAAAGGACTCTAATGCTTCAATAGAGTTTTTGTTATATTGCAAATGTCATTTCAATCTCTAACCACATGACTAGTTCTTTACGTCCCCGTCATTCTGTCTCCCCAGGCACTAAAGTTATTCTCTCTCTCTCTCTCTCTCTCTCTCTCTCTCTCTCTCTCTCTCTCTCTCTGATCACTCGGCTTTCATCATAAGTGATCCGTCGCTGTGAGTTTAGTCTCATCGGGATCTTCACGTCCAGCTTCGTTCAACACCTGGTTTTGTACCCGCACCCCATGTTCTATATGTAGGGTACAGGAGAGGTGATCCCTCGTGTATATGCTTATGATGCACTCACTGTTCACACTCAGTCGTCAGACACTCTCAGGCGAAGATCCTGGACGGGAGAGTGGCTACTTCAAGTAACGGATTCACATTTCGCTGCCTCTCTGTTTGTTGAGCAGGTTGAATAAATATCAGTATGTTATGTTTACTGACTGGATTTGTATATTCTGTCTTAACAGTTATCAGATGACATTGTCACAGACGAACGGTCAGATTTGCCTAACGTGTTATGATATAAGATTCTGAGCTTGTCATTGCTGCAGATGACGACGTGTCTCAACTTTGATGATCATAGTCAAGTGTTTGTTGCCTTCACAGATGTGTTCAAGCTTCCGCACTAGCATTACCTGACAAGTTGTTCTGCTTTAAAAAGGGGAACCGGAGACACGCAGCCTGGTCTCCGTTACATCACATTCCTGTTCCTGTTTGTGAGCATAACAGAATCTGTTGATTACATATAATCATATTTACGTATGAGATTAGAATGGGTTATGTTTTTCGACACATAAAGAGAAGTTTGATATTTACCTTGTGCTCATGTTTTTTGGTCAGGCCAAGTCTCATGCGATATGATATGAGAGGAAGAATTGGTTGACTTGTGAGTGTATTGTACATGATGTCCAGCGCAAGTGGTCAAAAAGGAATTGGAAAATAGATAAAACGGATAAGTAATTGTAATAGGGAGTAACTGTATCTTTCATCAACCGAACAGGAAGGAACGAAGTTTGATGTGGTGAGAGAGAGAGAGAGAGAGAGAGAGAGAGAGAGAGAGAGAGAGAGAGAGAGAGAGAGAGAGAGAGAGAGAGAGAGAGAGACGGGCGGACAAAAACAGACGTAGAGACACAGAGGTGATGGACTGATCCTGAAAGAAAGAGAGACAGAGGAAGGGTGACAGACATAGAGACCAAAAACAGAAATCAGTTGAAAGATGTTTAAAGACAGAGACATACGTAAAGACAGAGACATACGTAAAGACAGAGACAGTGAGGCGAACTAGTGTGCGATTCATCATTAAGAAAGCATTTCTTGCTTCGACAATCTCCAGCCTCCCACATTCCCTTCCAAAAAAGTGGAGGAAGTACACCCAACCCGGACGAGAAGGTCTCTTGTTCCTGATGCTGACGTGGGTGTTGCCAGCACGGAAGTCAACCACCGGCATGTTGGCGACATTGTTGCCAGCACGGAAGTCAACCATTAACATATCTCTTTTTATGACATCATCTTCCAAAGACGATCGTTAATTGACAGATATTTTATGTTTTCGTCAATTTCCATACCTGGTCTTATATATCAAACTCACTCGGCCGTAAGGGGGAAGACGCCCATCTTAGCAATACTGAAATATATGAATAGATAGATACATGAATAGGTACATGAATACATGATTGCAGTAATACACAACCCAGTATATACACATTTCATTTTTCAAGGCTGATGTTCAATACGTTCGGCAGGAAAGACGTACTGATTGCCATGTATTAGGGTCAGAGGAGGCGGTGCTGTGTACAAAGGCCCTTTCTACTTCTTCGAAAAAAAAATCCATGATGTGTGTTGTGTGACTGCCTGTCATTGGCACTTTAAAAAGTGTGTGTGTGTGTGTGTGAGAGAGAGAGAGAGAGAGAGAGAGAGAGAGAGAGAGAGAGAGAGAGAGAGAGAGAGAGAGAGAGAGAGAGAGAGAGAGAGAGACTTTGGTGTGAGAGGCAGGTCCCCTTACGCAAGACTGCAAATGTGTTTGTCCACTTTTGCGACCAAACCAGTTCACCAGACGTTCACCATGGTAGGGCGAGCCCTCACAGATCACACACAGGCAGCACGGTAGCGGTAGTGTGTGGGTCTACAGCCTCCTGCAGGTGGTACACACCTCACTCCCCTCCCTCCTCACGTGACGTGAGCGACAGATTCGCATGATCTACTCCCATCTACCTCATTCAGAAGGGGATGAGCCATCTTCCTCATTCAGAAGGGGATGAGCCATCTTCCTCATTCAGGAGATGACTTCCATCTACCTCATTCAGAAGGGGAATCAAGAGAAAAATATCACGACCTAACGGTATTAACAAAGACGGAAGCGAGTTTAATGATAACGTAATCATTGTGTGTATCTGGGTGAGGTACGCGCTACAGTTTGATCTTTGCTAATCATTTTGTGGATTATCATATAGTCTTTTTTATACATCAATTTTGCATTTTCTTTAGAAGTAGATCTGTGAATATTAACAACATACCACCAAGCTGTGGAGGGTCGAGTTTGTTCACTAATATGTGACTGATGATATCATTAAGAGCTGGTAAGGTAGATATCTTTTTCTTTGTATTTTCTTTGATTGTCATTATTCATCATGATATCATTAAAGATGTTAGCAAAGTATCTAACATCTAAGTTATCAAAGTATCTAACATCTAAGTATCTATTTATAGATCTAGCGAGGTATATGTAGCCCCTTAAAGATTTTTATATTTTCCAAATGGAATCCTGCAGATATTTGCATATATTAACATATATGGCCGTGAGGAAGTTTCAACCTTTCCATATATGACTCTGAAGATTTCATATTCCTATATCCATGTGACCCTATGTATCTCAATACAGTTCTACATATGTGTGCCCCTTGTTTCATATAGTAATCATATATACAAACCGCCTCAAAAAAATCTTGAAAACTAAGTGTAATTTTGAATGGTGTGTCGCCTCACCTTCGCTAGATCTAGAAAAACATTTATTGTTGTCAAGCAACTTTCAACTCCACCTTCTGTTTCCTGAGGAATTCATTTAAGAATATGTGAAAATCGAGAACGAATATAGAGTTAGTCAGACATTCACTCAGATCCAAAAGATTTGTCTGAAAAGTTGAATTTCTTGACTGTGGACGTGTAGGATCGAACAAAGTGTCAGTAAAGGCACGTATTTCCATCTTTTATGTTTGCGAATCTGTCTCTCTTCTAACTTTAAAAAGACTTTGTTTATTTTCTTCATCTTATGTGAAATGTCTTGGTAAAAGAATCGTTCGGACGCATTTCTTTTCTCATTCTTTATCGAAATTCTGTTTTGAACACTTTCACTTAATCATTCACTTTCACTAACTTTATTAATTTTCTCTTATTATTTCAACTCATTTCTCTTGATTTTCCCTCATACTTTGATGCCGTTCCACCTCATTTCTTTCATTTATACCTCATTATCCAGGTCAGTGTACCCTGAACTTTTATGAGGGTACACAATCGGACTTCGATGTTGCTCTGGTTCTGATCCTCTTGGTAATAATGATTCAAGATTGTATCACCAAATAATCCAGTATAGAGAAACAGACGCAATAGCTTCTCTCACGACAGGGGAAAAAATATGTTAGTACGATCTTATATCTTATCTGTATATGTGTATGTATAACAACCTCTCTGATGAATAATCTCGGATACTTCGTTAAAAATCACGTAAGATTTTCACCTTCATTAATTTATAGCGTTATTCTTCACGCTACTAATGCGGTATCTTGAGCGTGAGTCCGACATCAAGGCACACTTACACAACGACGTATTTTCAAGATATCTGTTTTCATTTTGAGATGATTTGTTTTGAATGGTTATATAACAACCTAACTGCCTTTGCCCTACACGGTCAGGTCAAGAGAGGTGTTTGGAGTGTCTGTATGTCACACCTGTGTATCTACAGTGGAAAGTAACATATGATACACTGGTGTAAAACGCACTCAAGCGCGCACTTAAAGAGTCACGTGAAGGGAGCGAGGGTAAACAGTATTGTATTATGAACATACCAGTCATTGGCAATGATTTGGTCAACACCTCCTACTTTCATTCTCCTCTTGTCCAGATACGATTATAACCAAGCATTATATATATATATATATATATATATATATATATATATATATATATATATATATATATATATATACACTCACAAAACTTTCCTCTATCCTAGGCAATTTCTAAATGTTTTGAGGATTAATCACATCAAGACGAGGTAATTTATGGTTGTATATGTCAGCCAGATTCTACAGATGTATGAAACATTACAACTTCTTTAATTATGAAGATGATAACCTGCCGAAAATTCCTGTGACTCAATGTTTACTTTCTATTCCAGCGTTCATACCTCCAGGAGGCACACACATGACGTCATACATACATACATGGACATGATTGTGGCGACGTAGTTGTATGCACACACACACACACACACACGTAGACAAGCACATTTTCACACCAATCTAATCGTCCTTTCTTCTTAATCACTGGACGGAAACTATAAATCAGGATTCTTTTAGATCTTTATCTTACAGACAGTGATAGCACAGTAGCAACCAGATTTCATAATAACATTATCTCTTCTGTAGAATAAGACATATTCTTTGTTGTGTGTGTGTGTGTGTAGAACTGGAGCGAGATAATGATACACATTAGTTCATAGCGTAAACCATACAGTGTAAAGTGTCCGCCACATCGTCAACTCATTCTCAAATGATTAATCACGACTGAATATGACTCTACACATTCGTGACTCTTATGTAGAGTCATCAAGACCATGAGACTTTCTACAGAGACTGACTGTGTGCCACAGACACTGGCTGTGCGCTACAGACATTTCAGTACGATATAGACACTGCCTGTATGCCACAGACATGCTCTGTATTTTTTCGAATTCAATTTCACTGCGACATACCTCACTTTTTTTTATATTTTTACATCTCAGTCTTACTTTCGAAGTGTTATTATCCAGGGTGACTATGCACTTACATCTCTTACGTCAACACATTTTGTTATAACTGGTCCCCTTGTATGATAACGTCGATGGAAGGTACGGTACGTCTGTCGTAAGATAGTGTCGACGAAATGCGTAAGACTGAGGCTTCCGCACAGCCCTGTAGATGAGACGCATAGCGACGGACTGTGTTGTTCTGTAGATGGGACGCATAGCGACGTACTGTGTTGTTCTGTCTTGACATTACTTATGGATATGTTTGTTTATTCTGTTTCCCTCGCTGCTGAACGGCTCTGTCTCCTCAGGGCCACACGTCTGCTTATCAATGATTTCGGCTCTCAAGAGTCTTTCCCAGTCTGTTGAACAAACGTGGGATTTAAGACTGTTGTTCCTCTGTCCGTTGAACACTAGTGGGAACACCTCTTTACTTCCGAGTCACGATCGGGTCTTTTCAGGGTAGTGGGCGTGGTAGTGGGCGTGGAAATGGGCGTGGGGAAAGAAACATTGAAGTTAACAATGCTTGTGTGTGTGTGTGTGTGTGTGTGTGTGTGTGTGTGTGTGTGTGTGTGTGCCTCCTGTAGTACAGGTCAGGGTATTGTGTGTTGTGTTGATGGTACACCATGATATAGTGACGGTGTGGTGACGCACCTCGCTAGTGCATCGTAGTAATAGTGACGTGACTTGTACCACCACAGTGTCGGAATGTACCATAAGGGTGTGTACCCCTCGCCAGTGTGTACCACTGCGCAGGGTGTACCAACGTAACCTTAGGGGGGGGGGGGTGTATAACAGGTGTACCGCAGGACATGACATAGGTTTCATCTACGTACCGTGGGAACGTACCGTCACACTCCGTCACAGCTGACCTCCTTACCCACACACACGAGGAGCACCTACCACACTACTGCTACGCCCTCCTCAACTTGTGGCTCGTCCACTTACTAAAGTATAAATCATTTTGTCACATAGTTCATGATTCGAAAAATTAAAATCTTAATTCGTCTCTGTAAAACCCGTAATTACGAGAGACTGGTGAGTGTAATGACTTTTCCTAGACCGTAAACCTGAAATATTTACTACCTCGTAAAAGCGAAAGGGTTTGGCACTATCTACACCTGGAAATACCAGTCTATTAGAATCGTGTTATATCTATCGTAATTCCGATTAATTACATTTAATCGTTTTTGATAGTCAGCAGAATGAAGCAGACGTAAGAGAAAAATCATAATGAAATGCATCATTCGTCAGCCAAAATCTGTTTCTCATTACAACGTCATTAGTGACGTAAGAGGAAAATTCCTAATTGGTCTATTGATCGACCAATCATCTCACTGGGCTTCCCCATGACGTCATCACTCGGCGTGCTTCCAGAATGCTTTGACAAGCACAGCATAACCGACCTTTCACTCAGACCTGCCGTGCTGAACGCGCCCTGCAGATGAAGGGGATAAGGGAATGGGGGAAGGTGAGGGGAGATGGGATGTCCAAGCTTATTGTAAATCTGTCTAATTCCAAGTCTGTCTGTCCGTCAGTCTGTCAATCAGTCAGTCATTTGTCCGTGATGGAAGTAAGCAACGGGTCTTGTACTTTCCGCAGTACGTGCCTGCAGGCGCTCACGTCAGAGGCGGGAGACAGCGAGGAACAATGGTTTCCGGATCCGCTCACAGTTTCTAAAGTTATCTGTAAAGATTAGCAACGACTAATGGTCCATCTTGAATGTAGTTACCACTGGGTATAGCCCATGTATCCCACATGTAGTTACTACTGGGTATAACCCATGTATCCCACATGTAGTTACTACTGGGTATAACCCATGTATCCCAGGTGTGGTTACCACTGGGTCAACCCACGTATCCCTGATGTACTGACCACTGGGTTATCCCACGTATCCCAGGTGTAGTTACCACGTATCCCAGATGTAGTTCCTAGTCTTTAACCCATGTCTCCTCAGTACAGTGATCCCCGGCTCCACCCACGCACTTGAGACAGTCCCCCCCCCTCACCCCACCCCCACACCCCCCTTCCTTTTTTTCAGCCTAACGCATCTTAAACACAATCACTTCTGGCTCTACATCTGACCAAACATCCAATTCTTATGCTTTTTTTTCTCTCTTTGATTTAGGAAAAGTGTTTATGATCGTCTGGTTAGAATATAATCTTGTTCTTATTCTTTCTGTGTTTTTTTCTTCTTTTTTCCTTCATCAAGTTACTGCAGGACTTGCGACACAATGGGCCGCTTGCGAGGTGTGGTAGCGACGTGTGAAGGCGAAGCCATGACCACACGTTGGTAATGCTCAGGGGAAAAGCTTCAGATTAATCACTTCAACTGGTAGTTTAAATGGCCCTTGAGCTCGACGATACTACTACCACTATTGCTGCTTAGGGAATATGATAACCTGACCTTTGACCTGACTCGTTAAGTGCTAGGTGCAGTGGTCATGTATGGTGTGAGGGGTCGTACCGTCGTGCTCAGGGATCGTACCGTCGTGCTCAGGGATCGTACCGTCGTGCTCAGACATCGTACCATCGGATTTAGGGATTGTACCGTCGTGCTCAAGATAACAGCATAGAATTCATTAAACAATTCTGTTTATTGTAAACTAAATGTATTTTTTCTTTCTGCTTTTAGTAACGGACATTACGTTTTCTTTCGAGAGTTTGAAATACCGGAAAAATACTTTTGGATAAGGTGTTGGCAGGAAGAGGGTGGGAAAGGAAGAGGCGGGATAGTGAAGAGAGGGAACATGGAGGGGAGGTGTGAGAGAAGGGAAAGGGGTCGAAGGTGAGGGTTTAAGTGAGGGAAAAAGGAAGAGATTGTGATAAGAAAGCGGTGGATGGGTGAGTGGTGGAGAGAGAGAGAGAGAGAGAGAGAGAGAGAGAGAGAGAGAGAGAGAGAGAGAGAGAGAGAGAGAGAGAGGGGGGTTTGGAACCTGATGGAATGGAGGTAGAGAGTGAGAAACAAGGAGGAGAGAGAGAGAGAGAGAGAGAGAGAGAGAGAGAGAGAGAGAGAGAGAGAGAGAGAGAGAGAGAGAGAGAGAGAGAGAGAATTCAACCCCAACAGACCATCACAGGGGAGTAGCAACACACACACACACACACACACACACACACACACACCCGTCTGATCTGAAAGCGAAAGTGGTTTGGCGAGGTAGCGAATGTTGGCCGGCAACGAGGTGCCCGTTTTTTGTGAGTTCTCTGTGGCCTTTACCGTGACGGCCTGTGGAAAACGAGAGGAAACTCCTCCATGTTTCCCACTCTAGAGTGTTAACCCAATCTCCTGCATACATCAGACTTCGCCCATGTGAACTCTTCCTCTCCCAGTTATCTTTCAATACATATAATGCTTGGGTTGACGTGCTTAAGATCCGGTTAGTAACATGATTGCACAAGACGGAGGAAGAAAATAAGTGGTTACTTTCTTCCTTGGACATTTTGAATGCCGCAGAGGCTGGTGACTTCAGCCACCTTCCAGGATATAGACATGTGAACTCTCAAACACATACAACCAAAATATACATAGTTAGACTGGAGAGAAATTAATCTTATATTGGTAAAGGTAATCATTCATATGTTTAATGACACCTTTGATTATGTGATGATTATAAAGTATTCATTCAAATAATCAACTATAGGAAATCCTCATCATTGTTACCTCATCTCTCAAGGTGCTAAATACACGTTGAGATCTCCACTGGTTCAGTGGTGGAGAAAATCTTTCTTTTATCGAGATTACAAATCTGTTAGTCATTATGGTGCAACACTGAGCACATTCGATTTATAAGATTTCCTTCTTCCATTCCTCTTTTTGTGAGCCACACTGAGTTACGTGGAGACTGGAGTTCCAGCAGGACCACTCGTGTTCCAGGACCACTGGAACTCCACGACCATTACTTCTTGATTCATTATTCATGATAATTCGTGAGGGGTCAGTCAGTCATCACGAATGGCTCAGATTCACACTTAATTTCCACACGAATCCAGACACTGTGAGGGATCCCCAGCCAGTCCCCACCATTCATCATGAATGATCCCCTCTGAGTGAGTCCCCCTTTCCCATCACCATTACCATCACCATAACAGATTCCCCTCTCACTTCTGTCACCACATATTCCCTGATTCAGGTGGAGTGTACCAGATAACACAGTAGCTACAGTTAGAGAGATGGTGGTCTTCCACTGGTGTTGGTGGAAATCCTCACTAACGACCGAACCATCATTACAAACATTAGATGATACATTCCTAACCTTTATAACCAACTACCATCAGTTTTAACACTCTCTTTATAGTTATTTGCATATTGATGATAATTAGTATTATCATGCAAACGTGAAGAATTGCTTTGTATTCCTTTGTATGTGTGTGTATTCAAATGACATAACGTACCAGGAAGAATCACTTTATATGGTGATGGACGACGAAAATTCGTAGAAAAAA
>NC_092243.1:2452500-2460000 GCF_036320965.1 Panulirus ornatus | reverse complement strand
CTCTTTTTCATCCCACGACTGTAATCAGTGATCTATAATTCCAATTGTTACGATATCTTATACCCCCCACCCCCCCAACCCCCCAAATAAAAAAAAAGAAAACAGAAAAAGTTATTTGGACTAATATCTTGAACTTTTCTTGTATCGACCTTCCCTCTGGACCCCGTCGTATGACACCGAGGCATTTGTCGTGATTTCCCCTGGCCAGTTTATGACCCTGGATGACCTTTCATCATGTGGCACCACCGGCTGTATGACCCTTCACAAGGAGTGGCTGGAACAGTGTTCGTTGTATCTCTGCATCACCAGACATATCACGCCATCTAGTGGGTCACTTTGAGGTTTTCTTGCACTTTACATAATGTCAGGCAAAACATTGCGCAACTCCTCGTTCTTGAAATTCGACAATGTATGAAAAAAGTCTCGAAATCGTGAATCTATTGACCTAAAGATTTGGCTCATTTCTTTTCTTTGGATTTCTTTTTTTTTAAGATACAAAAGTCAACTGAATCATATACTCAAATCTGGCATAGTAAAGATTTTAGTTACTTTAGATTTGCTGAAGGAATAGTGATTTTCCTCCATATCTAATGTGGTGCAGGCAAGCTCATAAGGTAAACTTCTAGATGACTTATATGTACATGATCTAGTTTTTGATACATCCAGTAACTGTATCGACATGAGGAATACAATCAAGATAAAGACTAAGACGGCAATTGACGTGATACACACAACATATTCAACTTCTTGACTAACGATAATTCGCAGTTACGTAAACATCTCAATGAAATCTTTTTTTTTGTAAACAATAAACGGTTCGAATCCTGGTCGCACCTGTCGGCCCACAGTCAACGCAGCTGTTCCTCCTCCTCTTGGGTCTAGTCGATAAAATTGTATGTGGCGTAGGCTAGGATATATATATATATATATATATATATATATATATATATATATATATATATATATATATATATATATATATATATATATATATATATATCTTGTTAATGAGATTGCGTTGATTAAGGCCTTCAATAGCTCGTGGTGTCATAGCCAACATGAAATAAAAAAGTGGTTGTAATGCCATTTCTCTTGCTATTTTTGTAGCTATTGTTAGATCTATTGTTACATTAATGTAGCTTGTCATGTTTGGGCTATACTGTCATATCTGTGGTCGTGTTGGGTCAAGTGTTATACTTGATGTAAGGTCGTTCAATTTCTAGTCACTACTTTCCATGGTCACTTCGGGTTCATATCACGTAACTACTATACTACTACTACTACTACTACTACGAGTAGCAGTAGTTGTCTTAGTTGTTGTTGTTGTTGTTGTTGTTGTTAAGGTGTCTTCGTTTGTACGTGACGTCATCAGGCGGGGTAATGTGGCCTCCTCCCTCTCACCTTTGACCGATGGGGGCAACACGTGTAGGTTTATATACTGTAAAATCCGCTGTGTCCACACGCCTATGGCCACGCCCAATACCACGCCCATCATTACACGTACACGCCCGCTTCCAGGCCCACATGACCACCACTAGGGCCACATGTCCATTGGTATGTCAATATATCCACAAATACATCCACATACCCATCAGTGCATCCACATACACACTAGTATGACCACATATCCAAGAATACATCTCCGCACCCACCATGTGTCCACATATCCACCAACGTAACCACATACAAGCCACTGGTACCACAACATATCAATCAACATGGCCAACATGTAGGACAATAAGTCAATTATTCAAGGCCTGTTACCTGTCATGCGGTTATTCATCGCTTTCCAAATTATGCATTTTTTTTATGAAGAATTATCATTTATCATTCACACGAAGATAATAAACTGAGACATTCATAAGAAACATTATTCCTGGAACTGACAGTCATAAACCCCCCCCTTGGCCCCCCCGCGCGCGCGCACACACACACACACACACACACACACACACAGACACACACACACACAGTGATTCTTAATTAGCCCAGTTAATTGGCTAAAGAGCAAGAAAGTGTCTCCATTCGAGAACCGGGAACTAGACTGGCAGAGAGAGAGAGAGAGAGAGAGAGAGAGAGAGAGAGAGAGAGAGAGAGAGAGAGAGAGAGAAGAGAGAGAGAGAGAATGGTCATGGATTAGAAATTATCAGACAAATGTGTTATCTTTTTCTAGGATGATTTTATTTGTCGTATTGTTATATTTCACGTTAATCATTGTGAATGACGGGATAGGATCCTTCGGTCCTTAGGACATTACGGATCCTTCGTTCTCGAGGGCATTACTGATCCTTCACTTCTCAGGGCATTACGGATCTTCTGCCACCAGGATGTCACGGATCCTTCGCACCGCAGAACTTTAATCATGTATCCTTAAAAAAGAAACTAGGCGCCATGATCCTCTCTATTACGAGTGTCTTTACGCATGCGCGGATGTTTATGCGCAGGAACTGTGATACCCGTATGCAGGATGCGCATTGGTCTGCCTTTGCATGTTGGACTTGCAGGTTGCGCATTGGTCTGCCTGCGCATGTCCATGTCGGACTTGCAGGCCCACATGAGCAGGTGTGTCTGAAGGTCCGGTCGACAGGCTCCACCCCCACTGCCTTGGCCCGCGTCATGCAGACATACACCAACAACCTTTGCTTGCAAGCGTGTACGCATGAAGGACGCTGTTGAAAGACGCCTGTTGCTGTTTCTGCAACAGCTGTTGCTCCTCCTGTTGCTGTTGCTCTCATCAGAACCTTTCCTGCTACAAGCACGGGCGTCTGGGGCCCACCTCGTAGGCTCTCAATCTCATTTCTCCAGGGCAAGAGAGGGGATGCTGCTTTTCAGTGCTTCTTTATCCTTTGAGTAAAAGTTTATATATCATCAAGATAATAGGTCTCGAAACCCAGAGAACTGGCGTTCAAAAGTTGTTTAGTTACGTTCTCATTGTGAAATCAATGTTCTTTAAGGTCAGTGCTTGCAGCTCACGCCTGCTTGCATGGCTAGATGATTTAATAGCCAGTTCTTGGACCAGAATTACCGTTAGAGACTGAATAATTTACCTTAGGCTTACCAAAGAACACAACCTAAATACATATTACATTTCACCGTTGCTGACAAACTGACCTTATATCAAAGGTCAAAAACTCTTATACCACTATATGTACAATCATACACTAAAGGTCTATTTCATTGCTCGTGTTAAGGTATCCACCAACGCTCGAGGAATTACGGCTAAAGACTTGATCTCGTCTGGGCTGGTCAGCCTTGAAATAAATCTGAGATCATTTTCCCATTCTCTCCAGGTTCCCCTACCGGACAGGTGGAGAACTAGATTACACTGCAAGTTTCCATTCTTTATCACAATGAACTGTTGTCCCGTTAAACACTGCTTGACGTTTGCATTTGGGGAAACACAAGCTTGTTATTGCAACTTGTCATTATTGATATATATATTTTTGTTTCATTTGTTTAATTTGATGTGTTTCATTGTTATTGATCTCGAACATTTTCGTTGATGCACTTCCATCTATTTTCTCAGGTAAGGTTTTAGTTTTTTTTTTTTACTATTTTTTTCCCCTATTTGCAATATTTCCTTCTCTCTCCTCCAGTTATTTTTGCCTGTGGTCAATGCCATACCTGTGGATTTAACCATGCACCAGTTTTCCTCTCCCAGTACAGAGTTAGTGGAAATAACTGGACTTATTAATGGAGATTTCCGGTATAAGTCAAGGTTCAGCGGGGGATTAGCGAGCTTGTGGCCTCGCTAAGACTCAGCCTCGAGTGTTTGCATTAGGCCAGTCAGGAGAGGGAACCACCTTAGATTTACATACGGAACAGGAAACACTTGTATCTTCTGATCTGCATATTGGAACCAGAGTGATTGCTCTCTTGATAATTCTTAGTTTTACGACCAAACATGACTTAAGTATTTTGTTGTTTATTCATTAGGTCATATATATATATATATATATATATATATATATATATATATATATATATATATATATATATATATATATATATATATACTGTAATTGTGTATGCATGCGTATGTATCTGATTACCTTGATGGAAAGTAGAGGGAAAGACTTCATCTATACTCGTGTCATCGATCCACCTCTTTAACTTCCCTCTACCTTTACCTATGCTTAGATTATGCTATTTGGCCTGGCTAGCGCGCAGCGTTCACCGTAGGAAAATATAGAGCTAACAAAGAGTCATGTGAGCCACGTGTTGAAGACTGAGTGTGTGTGTGTGTGCGTGTGTGTGTGTGTGTGTGTGTCATGTATGGATATGATATTCTAAGTCCTCTTTTGTTGCCTTTTTTATTTGCAAAAATTTATTTCTTTCATTTATCAGTACATCAGGAGGCCCTAATCTATCGTATGTAATTACCAATTATAGAAATTCTCATTCTCATTCAGCATAAGAACCTTCCGCAGGATTGTCTAATGTTATGGTTTCAAGTCTGGAATATATTCACGATCGTAGGGTCTTGCCTGGAAGCACACATGTTCTTCTAATACTTAACAATTCATGGATTTTCTCAAGTCTGTTAACTGCATGTGAAGACGTCGCAGATGTTGACAGAAAACTTAACAGCTTTCACCTATCTGATTGGTCATCTCTCTCTCCCATTCTGACCAATCAACGAATGGGGATGTGACAGGTGTCGCTACACCTGTCACACTCTTCCACCACCCCAGACACATCACCCCAGACACATCACCCCAGACGCCTCACCCCAGACACCTCACCCCAGACCCTCATCCCAGACGCCTCACCCCAGACACCTCACCCCAGACACACTACAGGTCAAAGGGGAAGCTGCATTTGATATATAAGATGAACCCCATCTGGTCAATCTCTACACTGAAGCACTAAGAAGTATTATGCACTTAATTCCTACTTACCTGCTACTTTTCACAATCATGTACACTTGATTACCTCAACAATCAACTCCAAATATCCGCTCACACACACACACACACACACACACACACACACACACACTCCTGAGTCCTCTTCTGTAGGTTCATCAACTTTCATTTCTACGATCAAATTATGCCTTATGATTCCACCCACATGCCCTCAGCGGCTACGCCCACACATTCCTTAGTTCGCATGACCTTTGCCTCTGACCAGGTCTCTCACTGCACTCAGGTACTGCTCTCCTTGACACGCCACACCATAAACCACAAACAACTCTTCAACCACCCTCAACAATTAGCACACTCACTCCGCCTAATCACCACTTAAGACCTATTCTAAGTATATCTTCACCCGTTTTCTTTTTTTTACCATTGGCACATTGAACACCCTCATTTAAATTGTTACAAGGGCAACACATGAGTTGTTTTTAATTAGCGTGAAGAGCAAGTGATAGACGAACGCAAATATTCTTCAAGGACAGAATCCGGATAACTACCTACTTGCTCTGCGAACGGATGAATCTTTGTCAACACAGTAGATGGCTGCCTCGTACCATCCTTCGTGTCAATATAAACATTTTTTTTTTCCTCTGTCTATTTTTTCCCCATTTGTCATTCAGCTCAGACTATAAAAACTGGATTTGTTTAGACAGTGGCACTGTCTTGTGTTAATCTTAAGTTGGTTTCGTTCAGCTGCAGCTACAGAGGACTGATCCTATGTGATGTCATGAGGAGGTTGCGAGTATGCATGCAGACTGGCCCGGCGTTTGATTACGGCTGACGACACGTTTTCTATCTCTGTGTAAAAAGATGAAAAGATAAGAAAATATACCAATAGAAAACTGTGATTGGCCCCTACTCAAATGCAGACGAGCGATGGGAAGGTAAAAGATATGTAACTAAGACTTGTAACTCGTAGTAGAATCTATAAAGTATAATTACTATAGCAGGATGGAAATGAGAACCAGTATTTACTATAACAAGAAATTTAAAGCAAAATTCAAGAGAATATTCTGTTCCAGTCGACACTGGTCAAGACGAAGGATAAAAAGAAGTGAAAGAGAGAAAATTTGGCCCCAGTATACAGCCGTGTATATATATATATATATATATATATATATATATATATATATATATATATATATATATATATATACTCTCTAAAAAGTAGAGCAATTAGCGACGTAGACTCAGCCTCGTCTGATGCTGGCGTTCTGAAGGTAATCTTCATGACTCGACGCGTTTTTATGTCCTCACTTGTTTATATTAATGATAGTTATATCAACATGGCGTATATGTATATATATATATATATATATATATATATATATATATATATATATATATATATATATATATATATATATATATATTTGACAGCATATTCCTGATATTTCTATTCTGTTCATATTATTTTGTATAACACAATGATTTGTTATTCATCATTGTGTCATTACGGTACCAATCCTTCAGTCGTTGGTATCAGCTTACGTCGTTAATATCCGTATCTTCATATCGAGATGATGGTCATTCGTCTCAGAGCAGCAGTCTTCTCTCGCTTGTCATCATGTACAGAACCTATGTTCGTTCTCAGTTATGTTCGTTTGTCTTGCTCTTCCTATTTCATAGTGTCGCGTTTCTGACGTCACCAGCTACACAACCATAGCTGACCATTATTTCAATAGTCAGTGATTATTCTATTGTTAAATGATATACTGATAATCAGTTTGTATCTATTACTGAATTAGTCCCATTCATCCATATATAATAGGTTATCTTCTAATGTGGTTGAATGTCTTTTATTGGTTAGTCTACAGCAAAATTACCTATTCTTAAGATGGCTGTATTTTCACATCATTCAATATATATTGGTAAGCTTTTGGAGAGAGAAGGTGTGTGTGTGTGTGTGTGTGTGTGTGTGTGTGTGTGTGTGACTTCTCACCAATCAGATGTGCCTGGCATAAAATAAGACACAAATAATCCATAAGAATTAGAAATATCAAACATGGATATACCATTACTGAAGAACCTGATTAATGATCTGTATACATCAAAATCAGACTTTAAGATCAGAAAATCATTATCTATTAAGCATTGCTCTTAAACCCCGACATTAGACATAGACAGAAATGGTCAATACTTTATCTCTGGCATAATGTTGTGCACCAGCTTACCTCACTGTGATGAATGGAGTCTCACGGTGCAACGGTGAATGTAATTTATATCATTACTTTGTATATTGAACATTGAAATGACATAATCATACGTTCTGATACTGGGGCAACGACTGTTCTGGGTAATATATTGAAAACAAGTGGGACACATTTCTTAAGTGATGAAAGATTAACTTTTCTCTTACGGGCTGAAATGGTACGTGTTCGGTTGTGACTTTACAACAATGACAGGCTTTGTGGGCGTCGTGTGTCGTAGGTGTGGTGGCTTGCGGGGTTTCCTGAGGAGGTCGACCTTCGTTCTGGGAGTTCGATCGTCGGAATGAGATAAGAGCTGCGTTCTGGTCGTCGGCAAGAGTAATAAGGACCAACGTTCACACCCAGCCTGACGCAAGACTCGACACGGTCAA